>NW_027326452.1:0-211137 GCF_048164855.1 Canis lupus baileyi | reverse complement strand
CATATGCCCCCCAAATGAACTGCAATTCATTCCTAGGATGGTAAACAAAAATTTACTCAAAATGATTTACAGACTTAAATGTAAAACCAAAAGTTATAGAACTTCCAAAAGAAAACGTGGGAGATCTTTGTGACTATGTGTTAGGCAAATATTTCCTAGACATAACACCAAAAGCACAGTCCATAAAAAAAAAAACAACAACAAAACCACAAGATAAATTAGACTTCATCTACTTTGGGGAGGGGATCATTATCCTGATCTGATCCTGGCTTTGTGGGTATGTGTCTATACCTCACAATTTATTACACTGACACTCTTGATATGTGCATGTCAATTATAAAGTTATTACGTATTTTAAGTTAGAAATGAAATAAGGAAAACATTTGTGTATGTAAGATATTAGAGTTAATCGAACTCACGGAATCCTTAAGTAATCATACATTTCTTTCTCACTTTATTTTTTAAAAATTTTATTTATTTATTCATGAGAGACAGAGACAGAGTGGCAGAGACATAAGAAGAGGGAGAAGCAGGCTCCTTGCAGGGAGACTGATGTGGGACTTGATCCCCAGATCTGGGATCATGCCCTGAGCTGAAGGCAGATGCTCAACCGGCTGACCCACCCAGGTGCCCCTCTTTCTCACTTTAAAGGATAAATGCAGGGGATCCCTGGGTGGCGCAGCGGTTTGGCGCCTGCCTTTGGCCCAGGGCGCGATCCTGGAGACCCGGGATCGAATCCCACATCGGGCTCCCGGGGCATGGAGCCTGCTTCTCCCTCTGCCTGTGTCTCTGCCTCTCTCTCTCTCTCTCTCTCTGTGTGACTATCATAAATAAATAATAAAAAAAAATAAATAAAGGATAAATGCAAATAACGAGTCAATCAGAAAGAAATCTGGGGGTGCCTGGGTGGCTCAGTCCGTTAAGCATTTGCCTTCAGCTCAGGTCATCATCCCAGGGTCCTGGGATCGAGCTTCATGTTGGGCTCCCTGCTCAGTGAGAGCCTGCTTCTCTTTCTCCCCCTGCTCATGCTCTCTCTTGCCATCTCTTTCATTATCTCTCTTCTCCCTCTCAAATAAATAAATAAAATCTTAAAAAAAATAAAGTAGAAACAAGTCTGTATATGACTCTATCTTTGGTATCATCACATAGTTACTGATACCTAAAAGTGCTAAGTAATTCAATAGCATATCACCAATAGACCATCCCCAGCACTCCAGGGAATATCTGGAATGTGAGGAAAGTGCACAAGACCCATACAATTACAGAAAGAGTTTTCATCAGCAGAAAAGATTATAGTTCTATCAAGCATTAACTATGTGGACTACAGAGAGGCACTGAGAGTTCTTGGGTGATCTCAGCCTCTAAAGTCCATTTCCTTGACTCAAAAGTATTAGTGATATTTTTTGTTTTGGTGCCAGGCTTCAAGGACTAGAGGGTGTGTTTGCTTCTGGGTTCATCTTCTCCACTCTCTGGAATGCCACCTTAGTCTGGGAGGCTGCCAAGATGGCCCCTGCAGGTCCACCCAATGTGAACTGTTCCTTCTACTCTCTGCTGGACCCACTTCTGGTTGTATTTTCTGCAATCTCTTCAATTTCCTGCCTTCTAGAAAAGTGATAGGCTCTAATGTAGCTTTCACCTGCCTGGTATAGACATTTGCAAAACAAATCCAGTCACCATGGGGAAGGGAGCTTAATGCTGTTTATAGGTGCTCATCATCTTTCTATCTGATCACTTTTTCTGTCTTAGGAAAGGGCTTGTCTTGCTCAGTTTTTCCTGCAACTTCTTTTCCTCCTTGTATTACTTTCTTATGTTACGGTTTTGTTATGATTAGCAGTAACTGTTATATCTCCTAGACTTATGCTTTCAATAGAGTTGCCAACAGATCTGCATGCATGTTCACCAGGTTTTATAATAATGCAAGTCCCTGTACTGATACTTTTGAGAAGAGATCTGTGTAAAATCATAAAGAGGATAAAGAGTGCATTATTCCTCTCATGTCGCATTTACCAGGGCAGGCGATTTCTTAGTTTGTACAGAACTTCTTATCTGGAAAGGCTCTAACCCCAGGATTATTTTTCAACATAATTGAGTCAGGAAATCCTTATTGATCACTTCGCAGTTTTTAAACACAAAACCTTTGGAAACTCCCTCTTCCTCTGGCTTCTAGAACTCCTAGGTAACCTGTTAACTTCCCAAGGTTACTTTGACAGCTCTTCTTCCTAGCCTACATGCTCCGTGAATGCAAATATAGACATTTCCCAGGCTTCTCTAAACTCTCTGCCAAAAACAACTTATCTACCCTTGTTCGTGACTTTTTACCTCTCACTGATACTTCCTGATCTTCCCCTCTCCTGCCTCTAGACTTGTGCTGTCCAATAAGAAAGCCACTAGCTGGGGATCCCTGGGTGGCTCAGCGGTTTAGCGCCTGCCTTCAGCCCAGGGCGTGATCCTGGAGTCCCGGGATCGAGTCCCACATCGGGCTCCCTGCATGGAGCCTACTTCTCCCTCTGCCTGTGTCTCTGCCTTTCTCTCTCTCTCTCTCTCTGTCTCTCATGAATAAATAAATAAAATCTTTGGGGAAAAAAAAAAAGAAAGAAAGAAAGCCACTAGCCACTGGTGAGAACCTGAAACATGGCTAGTCCCAATGGAGGTGTACCGCCAGTATGCAACAGAAATACTATATACATATACACATACACCCATATATATGTGTGTGCATGTGTGAAATAGTATTGATTAAATGTAGAAGTAAAAATATTTTGGATATAATAGGTTAAATAAAATATGTCACTAAAACTAATTTCACCTCTGTTTATCTTTTCTGAAATTCTACCCCCTAGAAAGTTTAATGTTACATATTTGGCTTACTTTACATTTGTACTGGACAACACTGCACTAGACCAGAAATTCAAACTGACCATTTAAATCGAACACAGTAGAAACTGAAACCAATCTATTCCAGACCCTCAAGCCTGCTCACTGTTATTATGGAATAAACATCGGTTGGCATGAGACAGATAGGTTGTGTAACATCAGCTGCTGTTGTTAAGGAAAAGGTAAGATGAAGGAACTAACTCTAGGATAAATTACTCATGAACCGGGTGACAGGATGAGTCTGGTAATTGTCAACCTTGCTCCTGGGCAGCTGTAATGGGAATGTATGTAGGACTGGGAAATAACACTATAAGATTTTGACTAGAAAGGCACAGTAGCAATTAGGAATGAAAACAACTGGGGATTTGCCAAAATAGTGGATAATGTTTATATGGATTTGGAGTAAAAAATGTTAGCAGTTACACATTGTGACACTCACAGCAGGTACTGTTAACCAAACAAATATGCCAAATATTTTCTTGCATGATCTTGGGTGATAGAATCTTCCTCTTCACCTAGCTCCAAATCTGGAGTCATTTTTGACTCAACCCTTTCCTTAGTCCTCATACCCAACCACTACACCAAGCCCAGTTTATTCTACTGATACTCACTCACCACATCCACATTTATTTCCTCCTTAAAGAAAACCAGAGAGGGGTGCCTGGGTGGCTCAGTTGGTTATGTGTCCTCCTTGACTTGGGCTCAGGTCATGATCTCAGGGTTGTGAAACTGAGCCCTGAATGGGGCTCTGCGCTGAGTGTTGAGCCGGGTTAAGACTCTCTCTCTCTCTCTCTCTCTCTCTCTCTCTCTCTCTCTCCTCTGCCCCCCCATCCCCTCTCATGCGTACGCTCTCTCTAAAAACAAAACAAAACAAAACAACAGAAAGGAGACATGGGTCCATATGCTGCCTCCACAGTCCCAAGAGGGAGAGCTTAGGATTAGGGCTGCCTCTATATCATGACAGAGTAACTTACAAAAAACAATATCCTGTTCTTTACAGTTATTCTCTGGTAGAAATAACAGGTAGTTAGGAAGGCAAATAGGCAAGATGGAGAGGCCCTCAAGAGACCTTGAGATGAGGAGGAAAGAAAGGGTCTAGGGCTAAAAAACCCTTGTTTTCTTTCTTGGCTTTTCTCTTTCCTGTCCCCTCCCTCTAATAATTTTTATTGCCTTCTTTTTCTAGCACATATAAGCTGTGGGTGGGTGAACAGAGTTTCATCACTTTACATAGCAGAATACAATTCCTAAGTGATTTTTGGGTTATCCATTGGCTTGCCTTAGAAGAAATGATTCAGAATTGCATGTGCAGCTGGCATGTATGTCAATTAAACCATAAACCTTAATAAATTTTAAAACTTTGAGTAGCCTAGAAATTCTCTTTTTAAACTGGCAGTTGTCTCCGCATATGTTATATTTCAGACACTGTATTATGCTACTTAATTTTTACAGTTTAATTTTTTTAAGGCTATACTGACAGCATGTTAGGTTGGGCAAGTCTTGTTCAAGACCAGAATGTATAGATATATAAAGGTCTATGTGCAGAAACTCTCCTACCTGTGTATTGACTAAAGGCAAAGAAAATTTGATGCACAGATTTTTTTGTTAGAGAAAATATGTCTTTAAATTGGTCCTTTGCTATTACAGTTAAGACTGTCAGGTTGTAGTCTAGTTGTTGTTTCAGTCAGCTCCTTTGCTGTTGAGTTCATGCCTCTATTTTGTTATTTAAGTGCTAAGTAAATAATATATTAAGTAGAATTATGAATGCCAGTGATTATTTATGCACTGTACATTTTTAAAATCAATTCAAACTACAGAGCAATTATTTAACTAAGTATGTTTTAATTCTTTAAGAAAAATTCGATCTCCAACTTTTCTGCAGCATAAACCATGCTAACACATAGCTCAACTGCAGCCACGACCCAACAAGTAGGCAGTTTTGTGTGTCCAAATACCCCTCATCAGTGAAACTTTATTGTTATGTAAGTTTCTTTTCAGCCTCCATCTACCTAATTTGGACTAAACCATAAAGTCAACCATACCTTTACAGTCAATCATACCTTTACCGCACCATTCTCGTGAATGGTGATGCAGTTATCTGCATCTTCTGAGAGCTGGTACAAGGCTTGAACTGTTGCTCGATGTACGTTGGCATCATTTGATTTCAGATAACGCACTAATGGAGCCACTGCTTTGTACTCGCCAAAGGCCACTCTATTTCTGCCCCACATACAGCAACGTGAAATAGCTTCTGCTAGATGACGCCTCAGTTTATCATTATTCTGCACAAAGGAAATGAATTGTGGTATATGTATTGCAATGGACCTGTGAGGTCATGTTTCTGTGCTAGATGTTTATTACCCAATAAAATGCCAATGAGTCAAGGGAAAAAGGCTAGCAGGCTGGTCAGATGGTGTCTTGAAGGAAATTAGTATTCTCCTGGTCCCCCATGGGCCAAGGTTCAATCCTGAGTTTTCTTTTTATGGCTTTAAATTTTTTTAAATTTCTTTTTGCTGACTACTGAATGTAGTCAATACACTCAAAAGTGATCAAGTGTCTGGCATTTATTATTTGCTCAAGGATTTATTCCTTTTTGAGCAAGTGCTTTAGTTAAAAAAATAGTTAAAGAATATTGGGCATTCTTACGGGGGGCATTTCACTTTACTGGGATAGGTGATTAACTTTATACCTTTACCCTAGGAATACTTCTACATCAGTAATACACCTTGGTCCCCAAGAGGGAGAAGACAATGCAGCAATGACATGTTTCAGTCTGCCACATTTCTTTCTCTATCCTTTATCCAGACTATATTCTTCTTCTTCTATGTATACTTACTCCTACAGGTATAATATAACTAAACAGGATATAGTTTTCTGTTTATTATATTTTTCTCCTTATTGAGGCAACAACTTGATGTCCTTAAGTGAATTTGGAACTCAGTGTTAGGCTGGCCCTAAAAAGTCTTCTAAACCAAGCATCCTTCCAGTGATGGAATTTTTGCTCTGAGATTTTCCTGCCAAGAGGTAGCCCAAGCTATGCTCAAATACTTCTGGTCATGGTGAAGTCATTATCTCCCAAGGCTGCTTATTCTATCTGGCACAGCCCTGAATAAATAATACAGTGGTTGCCAGAGTCTTCCAGCCCAAGAATGCCATCGATCCAAGCTTTTAAGCCTGGGGAGGAGCATTTATCTTCTTAAGTTGGCATGAACAATTATCTTAAAGATAATGATAATGATGGTGGGGATAGAAGATGATAGCTAATACTTCTACAATAACATTTATGTTTGCTACCACTTTACTTCCCAGTAATAAATAAAAAACAGCCTCTATTTTATAAGGATCTTGCACATAAAATTACACAGTTTGAATACACTTTTGCATTGATTAGTCTCAGAGAAATTAAATGAGGTGACTCAAAATCTCATACTTCATAGGTGATGGATATTAAGCTTGAATCCAGGTCTCTGGACTTTAAGCTTATTTTTTTTTATTATTCCATGATATTTTATGACAATACACACTGAATATAAAAGGATGTTGTTACTTACTGTATTTGCTAGTTTGGACAATAAAGGGACAACTCCAAGATCTGTAATAGCAGCTAAATTTTCTTGATCTTTTGCAATGTTGGTAATAGCAGCACATACACTTGCCAAAACTTCTTTATTATCTGATTTCAGTAAATTGACAATAAGTTCCAAACCACCAACAAAGCAACGAACCATTTCTCCAGCATCCTAGAGAACAATTAAAAACAAAAGATGTTACCAAAAATAATCTTATGATTAATAGTTTTTTAAAAAGTAGAAAGTAATGATAAGGCTGTGAGGTACACTTTTGGCATAAAAAACAAATTCAGTTTATTTCCTTATTATACATATTTCTATGTATGTAAGTATATGTATAATTACACACACAATTCAGTTTCAACAAATATTAATTGAACAACTACTATGTGAGTTACCATGCTAACTACTGGGGATATAGAAGTTAGTAAAATACAGTGGAGTCTTATTATTTGCAGTAGCTGTATTTTATAAAGACATCACAAAAATTGAATTCGTAAATATTGAACCATTGTTTCTAGGGGAAATGCAGCATTAGCTTCCTACACACTTCTGGTCACAATTTTGTCAACTGATCAGTATATAACCTTGTTTTATGTGTGTTTCTGCTTAAAGATTTCTTGTTTCATAAATTGTTAATTCATTAATGTTGAATTTGTAGACACTACACTGTAAGTCATGCCAGAGGGAAGCTTATCTAACACACAAATTTTTTCCCTAAGGCACATCACAGCCTTCTGATGCTTAGGAAGACCAGAGAGCACTGAGGGGGTACTACAATGGCAGCCATGACAAAAAGTGAAATCACCAACAAAACCAACAAAGATATGAAAAATGTGCCATTGAGTAGACTACAAAATGGATGCTTATTAATAAATAGTATGAGAGCTAAGACAAGAAGGCAGAGTGTCATCTTGTTCAACCCCAGCTGAGAATATGCATTTTAGGTGACTCAAATTTTTCACCTCTCTGTGTATGTCCAAGAATGACCACAGAAGTGTTCTAAATATTGATTTGAGGGTTACATTTTAGCAAGTAAGCAAAAATTCCCAAACTGAATTTGTGAAGAATATAGATTAACTGTGTATACCTTTTTGCCATTGTATTACTTGCAATCCAGTGGGGAGTAGGGACATTAAGAAGTATAATGGAGACACCTAGGTGGCTCAGTCTGTTAAACAACCAACTCTTGGGCAGCCGGGGTGGCTCAGCAGTTTAGTGCTGCCTTCAGCCTAGGGTGTGATCCTGGAGACTGACCAGGGATCGAGTCCCATGTCGGGCTCTCTGCATGGAGCCTGCTTCTCCCTCTGCCTGTGTCTCTGCCTCTCTCTCCCTCTCTCTGGTCTCTCATATATAAATAAATAAAATCTTAAAAACAACAACAACAACACAACCAACTCTTGGTTTTGGCTCACATCATGATCTCAGGGTCCTGAAAGAGAGAGCCCTGTGTGGGGCTTTGTGTTCAGTGGGTAGTCTTCTTGAAGTTTCTCTCCCTCTGCCCCTTCCCCCAATTCTCTCTAAAATAAGCAAATAAAAAAAAGGAATAATTATAATGAATAGCACTAAGGGGAAAGATTCAAGGACTGCCACCAAAAGGATGTTTATTAACTAAGTCTAAAAGATGAGGAGTTAACCAGTGTGAAAGGGATTCAGGGTGGAGGAATCATCATGAAACAGAGTGAGAGGAGGTGCCTTTTTTTTAAAGTGCAAAATAGAGCATAAACTTACTAAGATCTTGAAGGGTCTTTATTGTGAGCTTTGGTAGAGAACATGGAGTTCATTTTAAAGGTGCAAGAAAGCCACTCAAAAGGTTTGAGTGTGTGTTGGTGGGAGGGTGGGGAGTGGGGAAGAGGATTTTATCAATTTTGTTTCACAGTAGACCTCTCTGGATTACAGAGTTGAGGTTAGGGCAAAGCCTGGTGCTGGAAACTCAGGCTATTTCACTTCACTAGGTTCAGGTAAGAGGTGGTGGCAGTTTGGATGCAGGTGATGATCTAGCTCTGGAGGAAGGAGTGTGGGTTTGTGAGTGTTGACTGGTGAAGATAAGGACCAGGGACTCAATAATGATTTCCCTGCTCCTAGCTTTACCTAATTGCGTTAATGTTGGGAAGGCAGGGTATTGTTTTGTTTTCTAGAGGTGAGAAAGGATGGTACTTGATATTAGTGGCCTGATTTGAATGAAGTGCCTATGAGACATTTATGTGGAGACATCAGAAGTCAGCTGGATATACTGGTGTTTGGAGCTCAGGGAAGAAAACCAGGCTGGAGTTGTAGATTGGGAAGGCGTCAGCATGAAGTCTGTAACTGAGATAATGTGTGTGAGAGGTGGGGTGTGAGGGATGAGGGCTCTCTGTACCAGAGCCTAGAGAATGGACAGGAAAAGAATTTGTCAGAGGAGCCTGAAAACAGATAGTTGCATGGAAATCTTCACCTCCCCTGATGCATGGCAGTGCCTGTGTGATGACCAATTATTTGGCTCCATGGCTTTCTCAGGTAACAGAAATGAATACTTTTGGAGGGCCAATTACATATTGGAAACTTTGCATAAATTATCTCAGTTAAACTTTGTAATAACCATGGAAAGTAGATATTATTTCCATTTTATTTATTTTTATTTTTTTCTTTTTCTTTTTTAAATTTTTTATTTATTTATGATAGTCACAGAGAGAGAGAGAGAGAGAGGCAGAGACATAGGCAGAGGGAGAAGCAGGCTCCATGCACCGGGAGCCCGACGTGGGATTTGATCCTGGGTCTCCAGGATCGCGCCCTGGGCCAAAGGCAGGCGCCAAACCACTGTGCCACCTAGGGATCCCTTTTTTTAAAAAAATTTTTTATTTATTTATGACACTCACACACACACACAGAGAGAGAGAGGCAGAGGGAGAAATTATTTCCATTTTAGATTTCAAAGATGTTTAGATTTCATAAACTAGACTGTATCCCTCAAGGGGCCATGTTCTAGTTATCTTGGTGAAATTTATAATCATAAACCTGAACATCCCATCCCCATATCCCCCAAATTCTTCTGTAAGGATAAAATCCTTGTGGCATGTGTGCCCCTGGCTTCCCTGTCTCACCTTCTCTGCCTTGATTTCCCTTTTCAACACGCCCCGCCCCATGCAAGCCCTAAGCCAGTACCTAATGCCAATAATTAATAATCAGAATCCTGACACTCATTTTCTGAGAATGGGGTTCATTAAGTCTGGGGTGGGGCCTATAATTTTTTTTTAATTTTAGAAATCTCTCCTGTGATTCTAAACTTCAGTCAGTATTGAAAATACTGCTTGTGCAGGACCTTCAAGTTATTGTCCTCAAACATGCTATGTGCATGTCTCTGTCTTTGTGTATGGCTTTTTTTTTTAAATTTTTTTTATTTATTTATGATAGTCACAGAGAGAGAGGGGGGCAGAGACACAGGCACAGGGAGAAGCAGGCTCCATGCACCGGGAGCCCGACGTGGGATTCGATCCCGGGTCTCCAGGATCGTGCCCTGGGCCAAAGGCAGGCACCAAACCGCTGTGCCACCCAGGGATCCCGTGTATGGCTTTTTTGTCTATTTTCTGACTAGCTTGGAACTTTCCATGTGGTCTCAGCTGCTGACTAAGGTATCATTCTCTTCAGGGAGCTTTCCTGAACTTTGAGTCTGGGTTAAGCTGCTCTTAGTATAATACCTGGTTCTTCTATATTAGAGCACTTACTATTTTCTGCAGTAGTGGCTTATTTGCCTTTGACCTAGAACATAAGTTCCAGGAGGACAGGGGCTCCTTCTGTCTTGTTTATTGCTCTAGGCCCAATTTCTGTGAAGGTTTCTCTGCCAGTTTCTAGAAACCCCATTGAATTAATTTGCAAACTCATAGCTACATAAGGAAGCTTTCACTGAGGACATAAACCAAACTGAACTTCTAGTTATTGGTGAAGGAAGGACCCCAGTCAGGTCCTCCCCAGGTGTAAGTGGAAAGTATCTTTTCCACATCATGTTGTCTCTCCTGATTGCTGTGGGAAGTGTGTGAGCAGTATTACTGGCCTTGTTCCCAGTACCACACTTAAATACAATTTCTGCTAGGACATATGTTCACATTCTGATGTATTAATAAAATTATTTTGAAAATATTTGCCATTTTCCCTAAAATTCTATAAGAAAGCCTTTTATATAAGACAAAAGAAATGACTATACTTTGAATTGTATTCTACATTGCCACCTTCTCACTTCTATGCACTAGGATGCAACCACATTGAAAGATTAAAGTGTTAATTTACTAACCTTCAGTCAAATACACTACATAATTTAATCCAAATTTCCCCTTTGAAGCACTTAGTAGTAGTAGTAGTAGTTGTTGTAGTACTACTTCTAAGGAAAACCTTAGAGAAGTGAATTAGTATGTGGAAAGTGAGATGATAAATGGCACAGTGTGTCTGAATCCATGTCTGCTTGACTCCAAAGCCACTCAACAATACTGCTGTTATGTAAACCCCTACCACACACGTGGTCTGGATGAAATAAATTCATAATCCTAACCACATACTTGGTCCAGATGTACATGTAAACTCAAAAGCAAAAACAATGGCTCTCAGAATTTCAGGGAACTTCAAAAGTGTAGCCCCAAAACTTCAAGTGACATTATGTGTATCAATAAGCTAATTTACTTGTCAATTATGAAGTTATAGAACAATTCTTTTTCTCTAGAAAGACTAGAGGATTATCAGGAAGATGATGGTGGCATAGTTTTTTAATCTTCCTAAAGAAACAGAGAAATTAGTGGCAGCAAAACAAAAATACAGAAACTCTAGATGACAAGGTATCTTCAAAGATCCCCAAGAATACACAGATTGGGACAAACTACCAAAACTACATGCTGTAAGAAACCAGAAATCTACAGAGAGAAGGCAGAAGGACTTGTGAAGGCCCTAGAACCAGGGAGTCCAGGCTGCCACCAGGTCTCACTGGAAAGCTCTGGAAAGCTCAGGAGCAGCCCCAATGGACTTTCTGGGCTCTGATTAATAGATAAGACCAACATGTCTCCAGGTCTGACAGTGCTGTAGCATTCTGTGGTCTGAGTTCTGTGAATCCATAATACCAACAATTGAAAGTAGTGGTTAAAGTCCTGTACTAAGGAAGAACTACTGGGAGTTGCATCCAAACAGGAAGACAGGGATAATGGGATGAAGGAATGATACAGTCCAGGTAAAAAGGGGTGAGGGGAAGCAAAGGAGCCTGAGTCTCCTCTCCATCACTTGGAAAATAAGAGGAGTGAGATCTTGAGAAGCATGAAATTAGAAAAACAACTCTGGTCCACACTTCCCTCCTAAAACACCATGAAAACTCATTTCACTTAAAACTGAGCAAAACAAAAAGATTACAGTCAATTCCATATGGAGTTAATATAAGAAAAAGAATGAGCTGAAAGAAAATCACAGAAGCAATGAAAAAATACCAATTAGAATTATCAAAGCTCATGAATTAGGTGATTAGTAAAAAACCAATCTTAAAGGCAGGTGTAACTTATCTGCAAAGGATTAGAAATGAAAGAAAAAGTCATTTTGAAAATGAAGAGTAAACTAGAAGGAATGCAAAAACAAAAACAAAAAAAACTAGAAGGAATGCAAAAATGAATATACATAATAGGTAATATCTTTAAATAAACAGAATATGTGAAGAGTCTAAAATGATGGGGGGAAAGCTAACAAAAACTTCAGGAGACTAGGCAGAGAAAATAACACACACATAGTAAGTCCTGAAGAAGGAAACAAAACATAATAATAGAGAAAATTTTTAAAACTATGATTTAAGAAACCTGAAATAAATAGAATCTGAGAGTATATTGGAAAGTCACCATATACACCTGGGAAAATTGGCCCAAAATGTGCTAACATAGAGAAATATTCTAGTACAACTGCTGGACTTTAATAAAAAAGAAAAAAAAATTATTTGGTCATCTAAGCAAAAAGACCAGGTCACTTCTAAGGGAAAGAATAAGATATTATCTTTAGCCTTTTCAGTAGTGATGTTTTTATGCTGAGGGAAAGAGAATAACATATGCAGACTATCTCAAGAGAAAATGTGAATCAATGTTTTAATATCCAGCCAAAATGACCTTCAAGTATAAAACTGTTATAAATGTGGAAGACTCCAGGGAATGTGAACACAGGCCCTTCTGAGGAATCGACTTGAGACTGACAGATCTCCAAAAAGACTAGAAAGACATTGACAAAAGGATGGAAGGTTTCTTAAAATGCTCTAAGGCTTCATTTCCTTCAGGATGAGGTTTAAGTCATTAGCATGATTCAAGTGTTTTCCCAGTCTGGCTCAACCTTACCTTCTGGTCTTTTTTTTTTTTTTTTTTTTATTATTATTTTTTTATTTTATTACCTTCTGGTCTTACTTCTAAGTGTATACTTTTGTATAAACTATTTTGCAGCCTCTAGGCTTACTGGTGTTCCCTAAAGTGCCATGTTCTTTTACATTTGTGCCTATGTCACTTTCTTTACCTGGATGCCCTTCTAAGCTCCCAGAAAATCCTACTCAGCCCTGAAAAGTGACTCCTTTTAATAGCAGCTTAAATAATATTTCCCCCATAAAATCCACCCCCTCCCCTTCTTAGTATGGTACTCCTACCCTCCACATTTCTGAAGCTGCTTTCCTCTCAAATCCATTCCTTCATTCTCCCATATTTGCCACAACTTGATTTTGCTTGAGTGTCTAACTGTCACACAGAAGCACTTGGAGAAAGTGCTTCTATGCCTCAGAGGTAATTCTTGACTGGCCTAAGCCTATCATGGAAGTCTCATTCCCTTGACCATTATTTGTTTAGGGCTGGGCTAGATATGGCCCAGTTATGATCAGTGAGTTCTGAGATAATGTCACCCAGGAATCCTCTGGAAGTTTTCCTGTTTATAATAATCATCACAGGTCATATTGAGAATGACAGAGCCTGGAATCAACCAGGCCTAAAATCCACTTTGGCCATTTAAAACCAATGGCATTTGTAGCAACAGTTTTCATTCTATTGTAATGATTTTCTTTTTTTTTTTTTTTAATTTTTATTTATTTATGATAGTCACAGAGAGAGAGAGAGAGAGAGGCAGAGACACAGGCAGAGGGAGAAGCAGGCTCCATGCACCGGGAGCCCGACGTGGGATTCGATTCCGGGTCTCCAGGATCGTGCCCTGGGCCAAAGGCAGGCGCCAAACCGCTGCGCCACCCAGGGATCCCTTGTAATGATTTTCTAATGGGTCCTTTCCCCGTTATTTGTGAGCTCTTTAAGAACAGAGCTGTCTGGTCTTGTTCTTTGTTTCTCATTTGGAATGTGGTCTAATGTCTGTCACAGAGTAGACTTTCTTTTAAGAAAATTATTTATTTATTCATGAAAGACAGAGAGAGAGAGAGAGAGAGAGAGAGAGAGGCAGAGGGAGAAGCAGGCTCCCTGGGGGAATCTGATGTGGAACTTGATCCCAGGACCCCAGGGCATGACCTGAGCCAAAGGCCTGAGCCACTCAGGTGCCCCTCACACAGGAGACTTCCAATAAATGTTTGACGAATTGTGAAAAAAATAAAAATAATGAGGGAACTATGACTTTAGGATACTTAGCCACAGTCACAAATACTAAAAAGCAAAGACCATTAATTATGTATTGATAGTATAACTATGTAAAAGTAATCTAAGTGGGTAAGACCAATTCAACCTCACAGTCTTCCTGGTTGTCTTGCTGCTTTATCAGTAGAGACAGTGAGTCACAGCGCTGGGGCCATACTGGAAGAAATAACAAAAGTGATCACATCTGCTTCTGCTCCAAGAACTTCCTAAGGTGCATGGTATGAGATAGAGGGAGCCAAAATCTCAATGAGATCATGGGCATGGCTCACCAAGGTCTTATAATGTTTACAATCTGTGGGACAGTGAAATGTTAGACTCAAGCCTACAGGTCCTGCCAAAGTTTGTTTATTTGCTTGGAAGGTGAGATTTCTCTCTCTCTCTCTCTCTCTCTCTTTTTCCCTTTTAGGTTTAAAGATTCTAAACATACGACATCTTGACTCACATAGTTTCTATGGAAAGGGAGACAGTATATTTGAGAATGGAAAAAGTAATTATTCTGCCAAAACTGTCTTTCACTAATGCTAAACAACTGGGCAAATTTAACACATTTTCCACCTTCTCACATATCTTAAAAACTAGGCCTTGCCAACTCGCCACTGGTGTGATATTGGTTGTGCACAATTCACATTTTCATCTGTCATGCAAAAACCCCCAATTAGAATAATAATAGTAATAACAATGAAAACAGTCTAGCTTTTTGCAGTTTACAAAGGATTTCCACAAAGCTATCTCCTTTGATCCTCACAGCTCTGCCTTTGGGAGGCATGATACACCTCCCCCCCTTTTATAAGATGGGAAGGGTCAAGGTTCATGAATAGTTAGTGACAAAACTAAAAATCCACTTTATGTTTCCTGATTTCTCATTTCTGCTATACGCTGTGTGCTTAGACCAGAAAATACCAACAATTATATCTACCAGATTAGACCTAGTTATAAACAGTGAGAAGAGTCTTCACAATTTAGAGGATTAAAAATTCCAAAGAGATGAAGCTACTTTGCCAATGACAGTCCATAAGACAAACAAAACAGTAATTGAAAGAGAGAATATGAAACACCTTTATAATGCTATTAAAGCTTGAATGTGTAATCAAGCAGGAAAAAGTGTCAAGTTCAAATTAACCGAAGTTAAGTCAAATACACAAAATAGGACGAAAAATGTAAAGTAACAAAATACTTTTGGTTAAAATTCAACTAATAGGAAAATATTAAGGTGTTATTTACAGATTAATGAATAAAACAGAAAATTGGATGTTTGGGCATAGAGCAATTATACTAATGGGTATGAAATTCCTTCTCTTGCCTCCAGCGAAAAGAACTGGCAGTTTTCTGATGAGGTGAGATATACATAATGCAACTTTAAAGCACATACAAGGCAAGCATAACATGACTTAAGAACAAAAATTTTTAACCAGAAGGGCTATAAAAATACTGTTTTATGCCATACAGAAACCATACAATGCATAATACAGTATTTGAAAAAGATTTAAAAATAGCACATTGCATATAAAAAATTCCAAAAATGCTACTTTCACATTAGAACAGCATGTCAGAGAAACCAAAACTGAACAGGCAAATCTTGTCCTAAAAGTATATTCATTACATCAAATGCTTTAAAAATTTTAAATACAACATATATACACAAGGAGAACAGGCTGTTTGTGTCGCTCTGTCACACAGTAAGATCCTTGTTCTGTTTCTAGGAGTTAACAAGTCCAACAGCTAAAAAAAATTTACTGATTTAGAACTACCTTCAACTTTCAAATGCAGTTCTTCAAAAATCAAGGTGAGGATATCAGTTATTACCTTTTCTTTTCATTCTAAACTGAAGTAAAAGTAAATTAATTTCAGGTAAAATAATTGATTCACTCCTCAGAGTGTAGATTTGCATGGCTGAAAATGCATTGTACCTTGAGGGTAGCTCTATCAAATTAAATCACAAAAAAAAAAGAACAAATTTAATGGTTTTGATTTTCTCTACTTCCCAAGCCTAATTTATGATAATTTTCTTAAATATCACAGTTTTCTGTGATATCTTCCTATGTCCTGTGTTGATTCTGTTTTAGATACATTATTATATTAATAAGGAGGTCTAAATTGTGAGAAACCATTGTGTATCCTATTCAGAGGCTTAGAGAGTTAATTAAATGACATTCTTAAATGATGACTTTGAAAAAAGCATATAATTAGTACAAAAAGCTGAACAAATGTAAGTCAAATTATCATAAAATAGCTATTATATAAATATATGTGTGCATATATATGCATTTAATTTTTAATATTAGATATATATATTTTTAAATAATGGCTTTAATTGTCATTTTGAATATATGGTAAGGGAAAGTGTACTTTAATTAAATATACATCATACCAGTGATGCTGGCAAGGCTGAGTTAATCCTAATATTGATAACTATAAAAAATATTTTGTACATGATAAGACAATGAGAGAAAAAAAGCAATCCCTTTGAAACAAAACTAAATATATATATATATATATATTCACAGTGGTTTGTATAAACAGTATGCACTTCATGACAAAAACATGTACAGATTGAGCACCCTAGGGCTCTCTATATCCTAAAGAAAATGAGCATTTACATTATTCATGGATTGAACTGAATTTTAAAAAGATCAATTGTACACTTACCCCTTAGGATAAAATGTTCTGGGTTGTACAACTTTAACACCATCATTAAAGTTGTTTGCAAAAGGAATACAGAATTAAAAAAACAAAACTTGGGATCCCTGGGTGGCGCAGCGGTTTGGCGCCTGCCTTTGGCCCAGGGCGCGATCCTGGAGACCCGGGATCGAATCCCACGTCGGGCTCTCGGTGCATGGAGCCTGCTTCTCCCTCTGCCTGTGTCTCTGCCTCTCTCTCTCTCCTCTCTGTGTATTCTCATGAATAAATAAATAAAATCTTAAAAAAAAAAAAAAAAAAAACTTTTTTTCTTGGGAGTGGAGAGTCTTTCATTTGCTGTTATAACCAGCAAATACCATTCATTAACTCAAAAAATGGAAGAGGGGGCCCCCTAAACACTATTTGAGCAAGCTGACCAATATACATTACAGTTTTAAAAATGAAAGTTATATGCTCTATGTTACAAGTCCCAACTAGGCAGTGTCAGAATGACATCTATTTCTTTTTTTTTTTTTTTTTTTATGACATCTATTTCTTTGCTTGCTTTGTGATCATACCCCTTGGAGGTGTTATAGGTCACGTGGCATTTGGCTTCTTTTTCTCTGCAGGCTTTAAAATATGAAAAGAACTCATTAGAGTCTCGACCACACTCATCATGGCACCTGCATTGTCAAAGTCTCCAAAATAATTGGGTTCAGGAAACAGAGTGACCAACTGCGTCTTTGCAAGAAATTCATATCCATCTTCAACCACCTGATGGGCTCTACATAGAAGATCCAAATCATGCTTATGGAGAAATTTTGCAACCACTTCTACACCAAATGTGAAGGACACTCCTCTGTCATTTTCATCTCAGCCTAAGACATCTTTAAGGGGGTCAGACCAGAAAAGATTACAAAGACCCTGATCTGGTACATCAGTTGGTCACGTAATTTGCCGAATCTGCTCCATAGATCAAAGATCTGGTGATAAACCTCTGTGACAGCAGAGTATCTTCTCATCCACGATGGCTGGTATCGGTAAACAGTTAAAGCAGTATTCATCATAAAATCCATAAATTCTATTGATGCTGGCACACTCATGTTTTCCTCTGAGAAGAAAGAATTCTCAAGATATTTGATTTTGTAAGCCAGTGAGGGGCAGGTAGTCTCCGATGACTGCTTCCCCTGTCCCCAAGGCACCGTTGCTTTCTGGTGGGAAAGTTGAAGCAAATCATAGTCTTGCCCGTGGATATCACCACTATTGTGAGTGGCGCTTCAAGGCCTAGTAGGATAGGCTGACCGAGAAGGATCTCTCAGGACTTTACGCACAGTCCTCGGATTTCATTCTCCTGTAGCTGGACTTTCTTACCAGGCTTGGACCCTCTCACTTCCTGCAGCCATTGGATGATGCTGTTGACGTTGAGTTTATCCCCCCTAACTGCCCCGCTCTCTGCTTCCTCCTTCTCTCCTCACCGGAACCATGAGAAGCAATATTAGATATATTTACAACTTCTTCCCACTTGTACTCAATAACACACAGTTGTCAAGCAACTTCAGGTTAAAATCCAGTCAGATGCCTCTGAACAGTGAGTTGCAAGGACCACACTAAGAATGACACTTGAAACCATAATCTTGACAGGAAAAAAAAAAAAGTTTAACTACATGAAATACTATTTAAAAAAACCAAGAGTCTCTCATTTATGGAGAGACCGTTTTCAAAAGGTTTACTTGTTTGGTCTATTACATCACATTTTTTCTGTAAATATGTGGTTAATATCTCAGTTTGATAGATAAGAGTCTATTTAACTCATAACCAACCTGAAAAATAACATACTAATGGCAACTAATCTACATTTTCATGAATGGTCTTCTAATATTTGAAGCCAGATATCTTGTCTACCTTATCTTCTGTGATGTGTACCTTTAATTTTCACATGAAATGACTTTCATGGGTCTCCTCTCTCTTTTTTATCAAAGTTTCTCTTAAAACACACCCAGCGTTTAACACAACATGGTCAGATGTGGTCTGACTAGAGGAGAGTGCATAGGAATTCCTATCTTCTGTGAAATAGATATAGTATTTCTGCTAGTGTGGCCAATCACACCTACTATTTCAGCAGTTACATTGCCCTATTTGTTCACATTAAGCTTTGTCAGCCAAAATCCCTGTATCATTTCTAAGTGAATTATTATACAGCCAGTACTCCCACATCCTGCATTTATGGGATTTCCAGCTTCCTTTTATTGCATAAAATGGACTGAGCAATTTTCATATAAAAGAGAGAAGCTTTTAGATGTAAATTTCACTTTGTAAAAATGTATTTCTATGTAAAACTTAGAAAAACCAAGGGAACCATCTGGATATTTTGAGGTAAGTAATTTATCTAAGCATTCTTAGAGGTAGAAAAAAATATTTTTTTGAGGCAGTAGTTCTCAAACTGTGTTTCACATTAGAATTCCAAGGGGGAATTTTTAACTTTCTCTAAGCTCAAGCTGGACCTCATACCAATTAAATCTAAGTGTATGGTGGTGGGAGTCAGCAACCATACATATCTCTAGATGACTCCAATATATACCAAAGTTTGAAAACTACTGGTTTAAGAGTGTAAGTCGTATAATGAGAACACATGGGGGGCACATCTAAGTTTCATCACTATTAGTTATAAAGCCTTGAGCAAGTTACATAACTTCACTTCAGTTTCATCATCTATGAAATGGAGCTAGTATTTACCTCCTGAAGGTTGTTAAAAGGATACATATAAAGCATATAACAAGGTGCCTGGCATATAATAGCTGTTACTAGTGTTATTTTTCTAATATTTTGAGAATGTATATGTTACCAATAGTTGGCACAACAAAATACCAACTTAAGGAATAAGCACATGAAATTTATTTTATTCCACATGTCATTCACCCTTATGAATATATTCAATATATATAACTCAAGTAGCAACATTTTTACTACATGTCAGTCCTGTTTTAAGAGCCAAATGGGAATGAGTTGTCAAAAAAATATGTCCTTGAGTATAATTAGATAATAAATTTGTTTATTTTATTAAAATCACTTTCATTCATGTATTCATTCATTTGGCAAATTAGGAGCCTCATAAATGTTAAGATACTATTTTATGTTGTGGAATTCAAAATAAATAATTTGGTTTCAGGCAGGGCAGCCCGGGTGGCTCAGCGGTTTTGCTTCAGCCCAGGGCATGATCTTGGAGACCCGGGATGGAGTCCCATGTCGGGCTCTTTGTATGGAGACTGCTTCTCCCTCTGCCTGTGTCTCTGCCTCTCTCTTTCTCTCTCTCTGTGTCTCTCATGAATTAATAAATAAAATCTAAAAAATAAAAATAAAAAAAATAATTTGGTTTCATATTATAATCATCTGGAGTGATTTTTTTTGAAGATTTATTTATTTTAGAAAAAGAGAGAAAGAGAGCATACACATGTGGTGGAAGAAGTGGGGGGCAGAGAGAGAGAATCTCAAGCAGACTCCCTGCTGAGCATGGAGCCTGATCCCAGAACTCTGAGAATCATGACTTGAGCTGAAATCTAGTCAGACACTTAACTGAGTCACCCAGGTGCCCCCTGGAGTCATTTTTTTTTTTTTTAGAAATATGAATGCCTAGGCCATAGTCTCAATACATAGAATGGGGATGGGGCTCTTGCATGAGAATATATTTTTTAAAGCTCTGAAGGCAATGTGCATCTAGAATAGAGAATGACTGATGTGCACAATTCAGACTGTGTTGCTATTACAAAGTCAGTACATGGATGATGATCTGAAATGCCCACATTTAGTTTAAGAATAGATGAGGGAGGGATCCCTTGGTGGCGCAGCGGTTTAGCGCCTGCCTTTGGCCCAGGGTGCGATCCTGGAGACCCGGGATCGAATCCCACGTCGGGCTCCTGGTGCATGGAGCCTGCTTCTCCCTCTGCCTGTGTCTCTGCCTCTCTCTCTCTCTCTGTGACTATCATAAATAAAATAATAATAATAATAATAATAATTAATAATAATAATAGTAAAAGAATAGATGAGGGAGGGTGCTTCTGGAATCTTCTATAAGAATGAGAACAGTAGCAAAAATTGGCAAAAGTAATTTCTTTAGAACTCTAGAATATAATGAAAAGTTCATAATTCAGCATGTTTATGCAAGAAAAATGGCTTGATCTCAGTAAGAACAATAAGTTTTGTGGCATTTAAAAACTTTCCCTATTCCCACCTCCCTCTCCCCAGCTTGATAGTAGCTAGAAACTATGTTATCTGAGAATACCTGTAGCCTAGCAACCATAGGAGGAGAAGAATGTGTTTGGAGCTCCGCCTAAAGCTCTATCCCAACAGAACACTTGTGATTTGACTTTTTTTTTTAATTTATTTTTTATTGGTGTTCAATTTACTAACATACAGAATAACCCCCAGTGCCCGTCACCCATTCACTCCCACCCCCCACCCTTCTCCCCTTCTACCACCCCTAGTTCGTTTCCCAGAGTTAGCAGTCTTTACGTTCTGTCTCCCTTTCTGATATTTCCCGCACATTTCTTTTCCCTTCCCTTATATTCCCTTTCACTATTATTTATATTCCCCAAATGAATGAGAACATATAATGTTTGTCCTTCTCTGATTGACTTACTTCACTCAGCATAATACCCTCCAGTTCCATCCACGTTGAAGCAAATGGTGGGTATTTGTCATTTCTAATAGCTGAAGAATATTCCATTGTATACATAGACCACATCTTCTTTATCCATTCATCTTTCGTTGGACACCGAGGCTCCTTCCACAGTTTGGCTATCGTGGCCATTGCTGCTATAAACATCGGGGTGCAGGTGTCCCGGCGTTTCATTGCATTTGTATCTTTGGGGTAAATCCCCAACAGTGCAATTGCTGGGTCATAGGGCAGGTATATTTTTAACTGTTTGAGGAACCTCCACACAGTTTTCCAGAGTGGCTGCACCAGTTCACATTCCCACCAACAGGGCAAGAGGGTTCCCTTTTCTCCGCATCCTCTCCAACATTTGTTGTTTCCTGCCTTGTTAATTTGCCCCATTCTCGCTGGTGTGAGGTGGTATCTCATTGTGGTTTTGATTTGTATTTCCCTGATGGCAAGTGATGCAGAGCATTTTCTCATACGCATGTTGGTCATGTCTATGTCTTCCTCTGTGAGATTTCTGTTCATGTCTTTTGCCCATTTCATGATTGGATTGTTTGTTTCTTTGGTGTTGAGTTTAATAAGTTCTTTATAGATCTTGGAAACTAGCCCTTTATCTGATATGTCGTTTGCAAATATCTTCTCCCATTCTGTAGGTTGTCTTTAATGGCAAGTTCTAAGAAAAGCTCCAAAGCTTTGTCTTTACCTCAGGGCTTATTCATTAAGGAAAGCCCTATTCTCAAGGCGTGTCATAAAAACTATCAGTGGCAATTATTTAACATAAAACCTGTTTGATATGGTAATATCAGTTCATCAGTTCGGACAAATGAGAGGCTGGCCCAAACATAATTAAAAAGGAAAATTTTAAAAATGGGATGTCCATAGAGGGCTTTGAAAAACTCCAACATTTTTGTGGGGATCTGAAATGCCACATATAAGTGAAGGGCATGTGTATGGTCAGAAAATACCTGAGATGGCCCTAAATGCTCATCTCTGGCTGACTTTGAGGCTCTACACAAGCAGAAATAAAGGGGAAAGTTGCAAACTGTTGGAGTGTTCAATGTGTGCCATAAAGTATACACAGAACACCTCATTAAGGATGAGAAACCTACTGGTGAAAAGAATTTAAGGAAATTTCTGTTAACTCATTTGCTGACCAGTAACTCATTTGCTCAGTAACTGAGCAGAAATCTCAGTGGCCATACTGACAAAGAATAGACATTATAGAATTAGTACAAGAAAGTAACTAACAAAGAAACAAAAGCAAAAACAGCAACACATAGCAAAAATACAACCCCTGAGAAGGAGGAAATCTGATTTCCAGAGTTTCTACATTGTATTATTTAAAATACTAAGTTCTTTCCAAAAAAAATTATGAGACATACAAAGAAAGGGGAATGTTTACCACAAAATATAACCAAAGAAAGAAATCAGTCAATAAAACTGGACCCTAAGGAAGCCCGTACCATCTTGGATTTAATAAAGGCTTTAAATCAGCTATTAAAAATAAGTTCCAGGAACTAAAGGAAACCATGCCTAAACAACTAAATTTGAGACCGTATCTCAGGAAGTAGAGAATATTAATAAAGGGATTGAAATTACATATAAAAAAGAATCATTAGAGGGCAGCCCAGGTGGCTCACCTGTTTAGCGCCGCCTTCAGCCCAGGGTGTGATCCTGGAGACCTGGGATCAAGTCCCACATCGGGCTCCCTGCATGGAGCCTGTTTCTCCCTCTGCCTCTCTCTCTCTCTCTCTCTGTCTGTCTCTCATGAATAAATAAATATACTCTTTAAAAAAAAGGAATCATTAGAAATTCTTCAGTTGAAAAGTACAGTAATTGAATTGGAATTCACTTCATGGGACCAATAGCAGATTTCAGCATGTAAAAGAGAGACTCAATGAACTTGATTTATTGAGACCCAATGAATCTGATAGGCCAATCAGACTATCCAGTCTTCAGAAACAAAAGAAAATGAAGAAAAATGAACACATCATCAGAGATCTATAAAACAGCATCAAGCATACCATTCTACATATATGGGAGTTTTGGAAGAAGAGGAGAGACACAAGGGGCCAAAAGAATTTTTTTTTTTAAATTTTTATTTATTTATGATAGTCACAGAGAGAGAGAGAGGCGCAGAGACACAGGCAGAGGGAGAAGCAGGCTCCATGCACCGGGAGCCCGACGTGGGATTCGATCCCGGGTCTCCAGGATCGCGCCCTGGGCCAAAGGCAGGTGCCAAACCACTGCGCCACCCAGGGATCCCCAAAAGAATATTTGAAGAAATAATGGCAATCACTTCTCGAATCTGATGAAAAACTTTAACCTATATATTCATGTATCTTAATGAATTCCAAGTAGGATAAACTACCACAGACTAACTAATATAAACTGTATAGGAGCTCTGGAAACCAGTTCAGAGATCTATAGCAAAGAAGTAAGAAAAAGTCACAATAAAAACTTCAGGAAATTTCCTGGCATTTTTTTCTTTCTCTTGTCCCACCCTCTTCCAGGCAATGACACAGGAGGAAGCAGATCAACTCCCAGTTCCTTACCTTGGAAATTATCTGCAACACTCTGGCCTGCCTATGAGCTACCTCAGAGAGACTGGTTTCTATCTCACCTCACTCAGAGCTCAGACAGGAAATTGTGGCAGAGTTTGGACCTGAGGTGGCAAAAACTATGGAAGGCAGTGGCAGGCATTGTGGTGTGGGGGACTTTAGATTCACATATACCTGGGGGCAAGAGATTACAAACAGAGGAATATAATAAAACATCTATGCCCCCAAAGAGAAGCTGGAGTGAGACTCTTTGATAAATTAAGATATTTAAACACAGCCATAATCACAGGGAAGTTTTTAAAAAGGATACACACAGGCCCAGATAGAACACATGCCCAGAAAAGACCTCTAAAGACCTTATAGCTTCACCCTGGGCTGATTCCAATAGAAATGACAGGATCTTGTTAACTAACTTTCCACTTTTCCAATGTGGAAAAACTAGGAAAGGTGGCTGTATTTTCATATGCCCGCTTAAAAGATCACAACACATACCAAGAAACAAGGCAACACAGCTCATTCAAAGGAACAAAATATATCCTCAGAAACCATCTCCGAAGGAACAAATGTATCAGGAAGGCTTTAAAACAATTGTCTTAAGTATCCCAAAGCTAAAGGAAAATACAAAGAATTAAAGGAAATAAGGAAAATGACATAGGAACAAAATGAGAATATGAACAAAGAGATATAATGAAAAAAAAAAAAAGGAACCAAATAGAAATTCTGGAATTGAAAAGTACAATAGCTAAATTGAAAATTTCACTAGAGATAAAAAAGAGACTCAACCAGGCAAAATAAAGAATCAGTGAACTTGAAGACAGGTCATTTGAAGTTACTGATTCTAAGCAGCAAAGGGGAGAGAGAGAGCCAGAGAGAGAGAGAGAGAGAGAGAGATCAACATAGGCATTATGAGAGTCACAGTAGAAAAAAAGAGAGAAAGGGACAGAGAGATTATTTCCAAACATTTAGTCTTGGAACATTGAAAAACTCACAGCTCATATCATGATCAATGATGAAAAGACTGAACATTGTCCAAGACTAAATATTTTAGGCCACAAACAGGACTAAATGTCCAGACTAAAGATTTTAGGCCACAAAACCAGTCTAAATTTTTTTCAAAGACTGGAATCATACAAAGTGTCTTTTCCAAACACAATAATTGAATGAAAACAGAAATAAACACCTGAAGGAAAACTGGAAAATTCACAAATATGTGGAAATTAAATAACACACTTTTAAATAACCAATGGGTTAAAGGAGAAACTATTTTCTATTTCCTATTTCCATCTATTTCCTAGAGGGAAAAAAAATAGCAAAACAATAGAGAATATAAATGAAACCAAAAGTTGGCTATTGAAAAAGATCGGTAAAATTGACCAATTGTTAGCTAGATTGACCAAGAAAAAAAAGAGATAAGACTCCAGTAATTTAGATCAGAAATAAAAGAAGGGACATAACAACCAATTCTAAAGAAATAAAAAAGATCAAAAAGGAATATTATGCATGGTTGTATGCAAACAAGTTGAATAACTTAGATGACATGAACAAATTTCTAGAAACACATAATCTAATAAGACTGGATTATGAAGAAATAGAAAATCAATATATCTATAATTAGGGAATTGAAACAGCAATCAAAAAGCTCATGACAAGTTAAAGCCCAGGACTAGATGGTGTTACTGGTGAATTTCACCAAACATTTAAAGAAGAATTAACAATAATCTTCCTGAAAGTCTTCCAAAGAATTAAAGAGCTAATATTCTCAACCTCAGTTTATGATTCTGATACCACAGCTAGACAGACACTATACAAAAAGAAAACCATAGACCAGTACTGTTTGTGAATATTGATGCTAAATTCTTGACAAAGTGCTGACAAGCCAAATTCAACAGGATTATACACCATGACAAAATAGGATTTACTCCTAAAGTGTATGGATGGTTCAACATAAGAAAATCAGTAAGTGTAATATACCACATTAAGAGAATGAAAGTAAAAATCCATAAGAACATGTCAATTTCTGCACAGGAAGCATTTAAACGAAATCAAATACCCTTACATGATTTTTTTTTTAAGTCAACAAACTAGGAATAGAAGGAAATTATTTCAACATAAAGAAAGCCAGATAGGAAAAACTCACAGCTCCTATCATGATCAATGATGAAAAGACTGAAAAATTTCCCTCCAAGGTCAAGAGCAACACAAGTATGCCTGTTTTTATCACTTCTATTTGACATAGTACTTAGGAAGTCCAAAAAGAAAAAGAAATTTTATTTTTTTTAAAGATTTATTTATTTGAGAGAAAGAGAGTAAGAGAGAGTGTGTGAGTGGGGAAGGAGCAGAGAAAGGGAGAGAATCTCTAGTAGACTCCATGCTGAACATAGAGCCTCACAAGGGGTTTGATCTCATGCTCCTGAGATCATGACCTGAGCCAAAACCAAGTCGTTTAACCACTGTACCACACAGGCACCCCAAGAAAAAGAAATTTTAAGATCTAAATTGGAAAGGAAGAAAAAAATAATCTCTATTCACAAATGACATGATCCTATATGTAGAAAGCCCTAAATTCTGTAATAAACTGGTAGAACTAGTAACTGAATTCAGCAACATTGTAGGTTACAAAATCAATATGCAAAAATTAGTTGTGTTTGCACTATACATTAACAATGAACAATGTGAAATGGAAATTTAGAAAACAGTGCCAATTAGAATAGCATCTAAAAGAATAAAATACTTAGGAATGAATTTTTAGCTTTGTACACTGGAAACTATAAAAGATTGGTAAAGAAATTAGATACAAATAAATGGAAAGATATCTTGTGTTCATAGATTGAAAGATTTAATATTGTTAAGATGGCAGTGCTACCCGTAGTGATCTACAGATTCAATGTAATGAATGTATCAACATCCCAATACTTTTTCTTGCCAAAATAAATTAATTCATCCTAAAATCTATATGGAATCTCCAGAGACCCTGAACTGCCAAAATGATCTTGAAAAAGAAAAAGTTGGACTCCTTAGACTTCCTGATTTCAAAACTTACAACAAAGCTATGGTAATTAAAAGAGTGTGGTACTGACATATGAACAAACATGTAGACCAAGGGAATAGGATAAGAAACTCAGATATAAACCCTTGGCTATGTGGTGGAATGATTTTTGACAAGGCTGCCAAGACCATTCAATGGGGAAAGGACAGTTCTTCAACAAATAGTGTTGTGAAAACTGGATTCCACATGCAAAAAGAATTAAGTTGGACCCTTACCTTTTCTATATTAAAAAATAATAATTTGGAATGGATTAAGGTCCTAATGTAAGACCTGAACTATAAAAACCTAGACGCACTGGGTGTTATTCTATATGTTGGCAAATTGAACACCAATAAAAAATAAATTAAAAAAAAAACCTAGAAGAAAATAATCCAATGAAGCTAAAGTTTGAGCAGGCTGAGTTTAGGTCTAGAAGTAGGATAATAAAAGTATTCCAAGCATGGGACCCAAATCCATTTCACTTCTTAAAAACAAGGGTACACAGGGGCTTCCACATTCATGAAAGGAGGCAGGAAAACACTACTAACTACTGTGTATGGCTACTTCTTGTGTAAATATGTGTGTCTAGAGAAACAGAGTGGTGTAACTTTGTGACTAGGAACATCAGTGAGATGTCTGTTGGAGGAGAGTGGGGATGTGCTAGATGGGTGATGGGTATTAAAGAGGGCACATGTTGTGATGAGCACTGGGTGTTGTATGTAAGTGATGCACCACTGAATTCTACTCTAGAAACCAATACTACACTACATGTTAACTAAAATTTAAATTTTTTAAAAATAGGCTATACCTTTGGTTGTAACTTTCCATTCTGTATATTACACCTCTGTCAATTCCATCCCCTCCTACACTAGCAACCTACACGGCAGCCCTTTTTGGAGGTAGCGTCTGAGAAGTACATGGTAGGGGAGAGCAGCCCCAGAGCAGGGGAGGAATGTAGGTGAAAGCCACAGATTTGACCTTAGATGGGGTGGTCCTTCCAGCTGCAGTCTGAAGATAAGCCGTTTAACACCCTCACTATTGTTTTGGTCCTTCATGAATCCACCACTTGAAAATGTGGCATACGGAAAAAAAAATATTTGTAAGACAATTCACTTTAATCTTTTAGGATTTGGGGAACTGGGAGCCAGATGAGTATACTTCAAACTGTTTGGTGACTTTAAAATGAGAGCAGACCCCAAATAGGCAGAACACAAACATGGATCCCATTTTAAGGAGCTTTCAGATTTAAAACAAAACGAAACTGTGTAGCCTGTTAGGCACACCATTGGACAGCTATACATTTGACAGTCCAAACATGACCAAATCAAAGCTCATAAACCATGTTTATGGCAGTAGTCTTAGTATGAAACTACACCACTACACATGCCTTCTCTAGCTTCTCTTTGGCTTCCTGATTGGGCATGGGTCATTGGACAGCTGAAGGTAAACAGTGTGATGTCAGATTCCTGTGCTGTTTGATCAGCTGTGTTCCGTCACACCTGCAGTCAGGAAGCTGGCCTCATCCACACTCAGTGCTTGACATTCCTGGCTAAAATTGCCTAAACGTGTATTCCAACCTCACAGAAAGTAACTTTTTCTCTTCCCTTTTGGGGAATCATTCACAAATGTCTCTGATAAGCTACTCTGTTTGGAGGAGCTCCTTAGGCCACTGGGTTTGAAATTACTAGCGATTATTTTCCTCTAAGATCAAAATTCAGAACCAGACATTATTTTCTAAACAGCTAGCAAAATCAAGGTTAGGGAAGTGACAAAGCCAAATGATCTCATGGATATATTACTTATTTGGAGTATTCTTCCTAATTCTACAAGTGGGTTACAATACATGCAGAATAGTTATTCTAAAAATGAGAATACCTGTTTCCTATCTAATTCAAAAATGATGGCTATAATATAACACTTTAATACAAATTAGCCTGATAAAAAGGCAAATGAACATATCTGAACTTCCACTTTTTCTTATTAAAAACTTTTTAAAAATTAACGAAAAGAAACAGAATTAAGAAAATCAAATACTATCTTGCCAAACTGTGGAAGGAGCCTTGGTGTCCATCGAAAGATGAATGGATAAAGAAGCTGTGGTCTATGTATACAATGGAATATTACTCAGCCATTAGAAACGACAAATACCCACCATTTACTTCGATGTGGATGGAATTGGAGGGTATTATGCCGAGTGAAGTAAGTCAATCAGAGAAGGACAAACATTATATGGTTTCACTCATTCGGGGGATATAAAAAATAGTGAAAGGGATTATAGGAGAAAGGAGAGGAAATGAGTGGGAAATATCTGTGAGGGTGACAAAACATGAGAGACTCCTAACTCTGGGAAACGAACAAGGGGTAGTGGAAGGGGAGGTGGGCAGGGGGTTGGGGTGACTGGGTGATGGGCACTGAGGAGGGCATTTGGCGGGATGAGCACTGGGTATTATACTATTTGTTAGCAAATCAAACTGCAATAAAAATATACAAAAAAAGAACATAAAAATGCAACAATGTTTTAAGAAAGAAAATGGTTCTCATAAATGTTGGTGAAAGACAAGAAAATAATTAGAAGCAATGTACCAATTATATATTCTTTATATGAGTTTCTGTATCACAAATTTGAGTTGACGCTCTGCAGCAGAGTTTTGCTTCTTAAGAACAAAGAATTTAATACATGGATTTTTGCCAGACCCAGCTGTTGCATCACAAGTTTGTAATACTGAACACCTGTTCAACCACTGTTTTTCTCCCAAAAATGTGTTTGATCATGCAGCTTGAAAGGAATGGCTTTTCACTTCTATTTACAAATCTCTCAGACTTTTTACACAGTACTTTAATTGTCTGCAACCATACTTAGGGCTCATGAAATTTACTAAATAACTTCACTATAGAGGTCATGAGGATCTCTATCCTTTTCAGCAAGCTTAATTGGAAAAAAAACAAGAAATTTTCCTCAAGCCTAACACACAAAAAAACTCTCACCTTACAATGGTACGCTGTTAAATAAAATGACTTAGAAAAATATGCAGTGAATTTTTTGTGGTTATTTCAGTTCAGCTTTCTGTTCTTCAGTCTATCAAGAACTGATGAACAATGCTTATTTTCTGTCTTGGATATTCTTCCAAGTTTTATATATGACATAAAACAGGTTCGTATTTCACATTCTGATTTTCCGGTCATATAAAGAAGAAACAAAGAATTATTAAGCTTGCAAAACATACCTCTTTCATGTACCATATTTTCTTTACCACTGAGAAGCTATCAAAAACTATTACCGACTTTCTCAAAAATGAAGGAAAATGTTATGTTTTCTAATTGAGGTCTAGTGGTGCGAGTGTCAATCCTCCTTACTATGAAGATGTCACATTCCATTTGTTTTATGTCTCTAACAACTATAATGCAGCTGCAGTACAAAATCAGATTATGAATCTTTATTTGTCTCAAGGATCCCCCAAGTCAGTACCTTAGTACTTTGCTGCCTAGCTCATTCACTGATATGTCGCTTTAAATATTCCTTTGCAAGAAAAGATGCAATGCATTCACTAGAACTGATTTTCACATCTCATTTCCTTTACAGGTCTGAAAATGTGTTCTAATACACCTGGTGTTAAAAATATAAAAAGTGGATAACATCTGTTTTGAACAGTTGACATTTCACCATATCCACTCCACATGGACTCAAACATAGTGTGCTTAGGCTTCATGATGCCTGACAGACGTGGTAGGGACCCTGACATAGCATAAGCTGTCTGAAGGCTTGGCTTATGCTTTCTTCCCATTTATGTTGCTCTTAGCTATATTTGACAGCTGATTTCTGCAGCATTTCTGTCAGTGTTCTTAATCCAGACAAAGAAATTCTTTATTTCAAAATGGTGCTAAATCCTATCATTCATAAGTTAATAAGCTTAAATGACTTGCAAAGCATCTTATGTGGAAATTCTTTCTTAGAAAATAAAACACAATCTTTCCTAGAAAGTTGAGTCATTAACTTACTTGAATGGGGCTGGGGTGGGGAGGAGGAGGGAAGAACAGACCAAAGTATCTGGCAAGATATCTTCTAGTTCCTTAATTTTACTGCAAGCTGGAAGCCCTGCATAGTCAGAAAATGTTTCCTGCCTCTACTCTCCTTCAGAATTTATAACCTCATTAGAAAACTATTTTAATTCAAGTAAAAACAACAGAATATCCAAACTGCTACTTGAAAATGCTAAATTGAGGGCACCTGGGTGGTTCAGTGGTTGAGCACCTGCCTTTGGCTCAGGTCATGATCCCAGGGTCCTGGGATGGAATCCCACATCAGGCTCCCCACAGGGGGCCTGCTTCTCCCTCTACCTATGTCTCTGCCTCTCTGTGTGTCTCTCATGAATAAATAAATAAAATATAAGAAAAAAGAAAATGCTAAATTGAATATAATTGAGTAGGATAAATTTTGGATGGTGATGTTCAATAAAACATGAGGCCCCAGAAGAGTTCCAGTACACATAACCTGTCTCCATGCATACAGACATTTACAAGTATCTTTATCCATATTATTTCAGCTAATCCAAAAGGCAGTTGATTGTAAAATGTGCAATTATATTTACATACCACCAAGGAAAACATTGCCCTTTAACCTATGATGCAATGTCAATTATAAAACATTTCCCTGAGCTACTATGTTTGTATCTCTACCATTAGGTCAAAGGTAACTTTACTTTCTCTAAGTGAAAGAACATTCTAGAAAGTCTCAACTATTTTGTTTAACCTCATTCTGTATTTTAACACTGGAAACAACTGCATAAATGTTATGCATTTATGTTAAGATTATTTAAAAAAGGCATACAAAATGTAATGTGTACCTACAGAGGGTTTGGCAAACAGTGCGAAATAATGTTGCTGAATTAATGAAGTTATCTGATTTGCCCAGAGATTAAATGAAATCACTGCTGACTTCTAATATAATATTAATTATATTAATATAATATGATTTTAACTTCTACTTTACTGTATTCGTGTATTGTCACAAAACTCTTTAAGGCAAAATGAAAATTTAAATGTAAGTGCTTAAGAAGTATAAATCCAGTCCATTTACTAATTATTAATACTACAACATGTTCCTCTCAGGCATCGTTATATATTTGAGAGCTATCTTTCACACTTACTTAAAGCCAATGGAAGTGATGGAAGATGCTGTATCTCCTTAGGTATAATATGTGGATGAAATAGGAATAAAAAATTATTCATCCCTCAAGTTACTATGTCCTAGGTTGAAAATGGAATCAAAACCAAAACCAAATCTTTTCTATTCCTGATTTGTGATTAATTTTTGGTAAAAGAATTGAAAAAACAAAGAGCCCAACAATTCATGGATTTGAATTATTAATTAGGTTTAGTGTGAAAAAGGATTACTCAATAAACTATAAAAACATTGTTGAAAGCTTACTAAAATAAATACAGCAAGACCCAAATGTCTTTGTGTGGTTTACACTGTAATTACTTCAGAGTATAAATGGTTCAAAATTTGAAAATTCAATTATATGCATTTCATTTTCATTTAATTTTGTGAATTTTGAAAAGCATGTGGTTGTTTCTTTTTAAATTTTAGTTTTTTAGTCTCTCATTGAGGATGGCAAATACTGTTGGAAACAAAACACTGAAGGTAAAATTTTAAAGTTTCCCAAACTGAACAAGTGTCAAAGAGAGTTAAATAATGACAATTCTAAATGATTTTTAAAGCTTCTTTTTTTTAAACATACTCTGTCATTTAGAGCAGTTTTTGGTTGATAGCAAAATTGAGCAGAAGGTACTGAGGTTTCCCATAATGTCTGATCCCGCACATGCACAGCCCCCCATTATCAACACAGTGGTACCCCATTGTATGACAAATCGAAGATTTGAAATATTTGAAATATTCTCTCAAAGTGGCACACTAAATGATATTTTTTTAAAGCTTGTAGCATTTACATTTTTGAGGTTCTCAAAGCTTAAAAGAGCCCTAAGACTTTAAGAAATCCCATATTTTCTGGAGCAATAGGGCTTTTCTTCACAAAGGAACTGTCCAGAAAAAGCTTCAAAATGAAAAGAAAACTGTAGAAACTTGTTTGTTGATGTGGGTGGCAGCTGTTTTGTGGTAGAACCATAGCACAGGATATGGGGTTAGAACTGGGTCATATCATACGCTCAGTTACCATTCTAGTTATGTGATCTTCAGCAAGTGTTTAAATAATCTGACAACTTACTTTCCTCAGAAGCAAAAATAATTGTGCAGTTAATTGAGATGCTATATGCAAAAAGCTATAGGTTACATACATAAAATTAATTATGGTGAAAACAGTAAAATGACAATCTAGTGTGAAAAGAGGTAAGTACCATGGAATCTGCTTTACAACACAAATCTGGATGAAGAGTTGAGAGTCCTAGAAGGACACATACCTGGGAATGACCGTGTTAACTAAAGAAGAAAATCTCTGGCCAAATTAATATGTGGGACCACACTTCCTCTTTTTTTGGTTATCATCTGCTTATTTTTCTTATCATTTTAAGTTTTTATTTAAATTCCAGTTTGTTAACATAGTGTAATATTAGTTTCAAAACACAGTGATATTAGGTACTTCCATACAACACCAAGTGTTCATCATAGCAAGTGTATTCCTTAATCCCCATCGTATCATTTTATTTATTTTTTTCATCATGGTAAGTATATTCTTTAATCCTAATCCTCTATTTCCTCTATCCTCTCCACCCATCTTCCTTCTGGTAACTATCAGTTTGTATTCTATAGTTAAGAATCTGTTTCTTAGTCTGTCTCGGTCTCTCTCTTTTCTCCTTTATTTAAGCTCATTTATTGCTTAAATTCCACATATGAGTAAAATCATATGGTATTTGCCTTTCTCTGACTGACTTATTTCACTTAGCATGATACTCTCTAGCTCCATACATGTTATTACAAATGGCAAGGTTTTATTCTTTTTCATGGCTGAGTAATAGTCCAGTATATATATATATATATATATATGTGTGTGTGTGTGTGTGTGTGTGTGTGTGTGTGTGTACCACATCTTCTTTATCCACTCATCAATGGATACTTGGGCTATTTCTAATAGTTTAGCTATTGTAAATAATTCTGCTATAAACATAGGGGTGCATGTATCCCTTTGAATTAGTGTTTTTGTATTTTTTGGATAAATACCAGTATTGTAATTACTGGATTATAAAGGAGTTGTATTTTTAAATTTTTGAGGAAAAATATTTTCCAGTTTTACACAGTGGCTGCAGTTTTCATTCCCACCAACAGTGTAAGAGGGTTCCTTTTTCTTCACATCCTGACCAATACCTGTTGTTTCTTATGCTTTTAATGTTAGCCATCCAACAGGTATGAGGTTATATCTTATTGTAGTTTTGGTTTGCATTTCCCTGATGATGAGTAATATGGAGCATCTTTCCACATGTCTATTGGTCATCTGTGTCTTGGAAAAATGTCCATGTCTTCTGTCCATTTTTAAACTGGATTACTGTTTTGGAGGGTATTGAGTTGTATCATTTTTTTATACATTTTGTATACTAAACCTTTATAAGTTATATAATTTGCAAATATCTGCTCCTATTTAATAGATTGCCTTTTATTTTTGTTGATTTTTCCTTTGCTGTGCAGAAAATTTTTATTTTGATATAGTCCCAAAAGTTTATTTTTGTTTTTATTTTCCTTGCCTTAGGAGACATATCTAGAAAAATGTTGCTACAGCTGATGTCAGAGAGATTACTATGATTTTCTATCTCACATTTAGGTCTTTCATCCATTTTGAATTTGTTTTTGTATATGGTGTAAGAAAGTGGTCCAGTTTCATTTTTTTACATGTTTTTAGAATAGCTCAAATTAAAATTTTTGTTTCACTAACTTCATTCTCCTTTAACACTGGAAATTTAAATGCGTAAATAAATTATGAAATGGCCATACAACAAAATACTATACAGCTAAGGAAACTAGACAGGGTGTGGAAAGATATAGAGAGAATAAGAGAGGTATTCACAATTCATTGTTAAGGGAAAAACTCCAATCTAACTCTTAATCATGGTTATCCCCAAGTACTGAGATTACAGGTAATTTTTTTCCTTTGCTTTTATTTTTAATTAAAAAAACACTTTTTACTTGTAGGAGAAAACTCATAAAACTCCTTGTTTTTATTTACATCCTAAATTTTACAGAGTGAGGATGTAACCTATGTTATGTAAAACTTCAGGTTTACAGCTCTTTGCAGGGGTGCCTTAAAAGACAACCCACCATTATTTGCATATCTTAGACTTGGGTTTCCCAAAACAACAGCCACTAGCTGCATATGGCTACTTAAATTTAATTTAAATAATTTAATTAACATAAAACTTAATATAATTAAAAATTCAATTCCTCATTCATACTAGTCATATTTCAAGGGCTCAATAGCCACAGGGGGCTTAATGGTTACCATATTTGAAGAGTACATTTCCATAATCACAGAAATTTCCATTAGATTGAGCTATCTTAAACCATAGATTGGGATCTGTATACACAATAAGATACGATTTTTCAATATTATGAATGTGCTTTCTTCTTTTTGCATTTCTGAGCACATGACCTCTTTCATACTCTATCCCTGAGGTATCCTTCTACCTTGGGAAGATAAGTTTTGTTCTATAAAGATGAAGGAGAGAGACCATACAATACTCATTTACCTTCTCATCATAGAAAATAGGATTTTTCAAAAAAACAAGAGCCTTGCAAATCCACCATCTTTGCCTGAAATCATGGTCTTCTCATGTTTTGTAAAGTTACCATTTCTTAGTTGTCAAAGTTAAAATACAAAAACAAAAACTCAAACTCTCTCTTGATCACCTTTGCATAGCCAATACCAATCACACACCAATATCTGATTCTACTTTGCAATTCTTTCTTTTTCTTTTTCTTTCTTTTTTTTTTTTTTTTAGAGAAAGAGAGTAGGGGAGAGGTAGAAGGAGATAGTGAGAGAATCTTAGGCAGGCTCCATGCCCAGCATGGTTGATCTCACAACTCTGAGATCATAACTTGAGCTGGAATCAAAAGATGCTCAACCACTTGAACCACCCAAGTGCCCCTGCAATGATTTCTGTACTGACTCTTCTCTTTGCCCACACTGCCACTGTGTCAGGTCAGATTCTAATTATTTTCACCCGAACCACTGCACAAGCCTAATTAATCACCTACTCATATTTTCTAATTAACCAATCTGCTCACATCACATCCTTATTTAAAATTCTTCAAATGTTTGTGTTGCCTAAATGATAGTGCATACAGAGGAGTGTAGTTCTTGGTAAGAGTAGTGAACAAGCAGGGATGCCTGGGTGGCTTAGTGGTTGAGCATCTGCCTTCTGATCGGGGGGTGATCCCAGGGTTCTGGGATTGAGTCCCACATTGGGGTCCCTGCATGGAGCCTGCTTCTCCCTCTGCCTATGTCTCTTTCTTCTCTCTGTGTCTCTCATTAATAAATAAATGAATTTTTTTTTAAAGAGTAGTGAACAAGCAGAGATCATGCATCTGCTCTTTCCTCAGGAGTGATAAGATGGGGGCTGAGGTTTCCTTGAGAAAAATTCAAAGACACTAAAGTGGTAGGAATAGATAATGCGCAGGGAAGATTCAATAGAAATGGAAAAGTAGGAGCTCTTTATGGAGGCTTGGATCCAATGTAGGACTTGGGGCCAGGGGCTAAAAGACAAGCATGATGGGTTGTGTTTAGTTTGAGTGTGGTTCAGTTTAGGTTGCTAGAATAGTCAGATATTCAGGACAGAAATCCTGGGCAGGAATGATGAAAATGAAAATACTGGTGTGTCTCTTACAGAATGTCTTATTACAGATAATAAGATAAATAGGCAAATTTGTAAATAGGCAAATTTGTAATTAAAATCCATGAGAATAAAGGACATAATTTACACATAACAGCACTATGTAGAACTGTTAATCTATATACAAAATGGTATCTCATCATAAAACAAAATTAAATTCTGTATTTAAGTTTATATTTTTGGTGATGATTGGGAATGAACCAGTATCCACAGCATCCTTCTCTGGGAAAAGTAAAGACTTTTAATATGTGTTTACCTGTTACTTTACACTACCTAATACATTTTTTTAAATTTTTAAAAAATTTTTTAAAATTTATTTATGATAGTCACAGAGAGAGAAAAAGAGGCAGAGACATAGGCAGAGGGAGAAGCAGGCTCCATGCACCGGGAGCCCGATGTGGGATTCGATCCCGGGTCTCCAGGATCGCGCCCTGGGCCAAAGGCAGGCGCCAAACCGCTGTGCCACCCAGGGATCCCAATACATTTTTTGAATCATCTAGTAATTTAGATTCAGATTGCTACTGTGATAATATTATCTGCCTTTATTTTATTTTATGTCATTAATTTTAAATTCTTTCTTAGAAATTTTCTAAAATTTGAGAGACATATTATCAACAAAAATTTATATTTACCTATAAATTCCAGTGAGTTATTTGCTTATTATTGTTTCTATAACAAATGCTATTCTCTTTTTTAAAGAATGTTTTGTTTTGCTGGAAAATAGTCTAAAGTTGTTGGGGTTTTGTTCCAGAAAAGGTTTATGGGGAATAAGCTTCCTGAGTCTTGACATTTCTGAAAGAAAAATGTCTTTATTCTGTCCTTACTCTATACTCACTTGAATGCTAGTTTTTATAGGATATAGAATTCCAGGATAAAAATACTTTCCTCTAAAGACAGTGAAGGATTTGTTCCATTTTCTTTTACAATTTATTGTGAATGATGTTAAGTCTAATACTGGTGTGATCCTTGTTCTTATGTAATTTTTTCCCTTCCTCTAATTTTCTGGAAATGTCCAATCTGAATTTATGTCAAGGTATAGATAACTGTCTTTGTTCTTCCTGCTTGGCACTAAGTGGATCTTTTCAATCTGAAGACTACAATCTTTAACTCTTCACTTTACAGAATCTTCCCTCCATTTTTTAAATGATGATTTTTCTTTATTTCAATTGCTCTCTTTCCTTTTGTGTATTTTCTTGTGCTATATTTTCAAACTTTCCCCCATCACCAGCCTACTTTCTTTTTACTTTTACTTTGCATTCTTATTTACTAGACTTTATCTTTCAGATAATTACTCAATCATATCTAGTATTTGTCTCTTCTATTAAATTTATTGTTTTGCCAAAACTATATATTTTTAAGATTTGTTTATGTATTTATTAGAGGGAGGAAAGGGCAGAGGGAGATGGAAAGGGAGGGAATCCTCAAGCAGATTCCCACTGAGCTTGGAACCTGACATGAGGCTTGATCCGAGGACTCTGAGATCATGACCTGAGCTGAAATCAAGAGCCAGATGTCCAACCAACTAAGCCACCCAGATGCCACACCAAATCTATATTTAATCTCCAAAAAGCCTTTGTTAATCTATGAACGTATCTTTTTTTTTAATATAACAGCCTTTTTGGGTATAGTATTCCCCTTGGGTCATTCCGAGGATATAAGTTTTTAAAATTTCATATTATATTCCTTATGTTATCTGTTTCCTCTGAAGTTAATTCTGCTTCTTAATACTGGCTTATCGATATCAAGGATATGTAGTGATATTTCCTTAGTGGACTCTTTCTTGATCCCTAAATGATCCCTAAATACTATCATTTACGTTTTACATTTAAAAAATTTTTGTGGACCTTAAAGAATAGGAATTATGTTATATATCTACTTCTGAAACTTGGTATTTTTGCTCAATATATTTATAAGATGTATTGATATTGATGAATACATTACTGAAATACATTTGTTTCTCACTACTGCGTTGTATGATCATAGTATCATCCTGTTGTTCATTTTCATGTAGGTTGACACTTGAGGTGTTTTTATCTTTATGTTTTATTACACTTATTTTGCTCTTATATAAAAAATAGCTCATTGACCAGTCTGTAATAGATTTCTTCTATTATCAATACACATCACAATTCACTTTTTACAAAAGATTATTTCTAGTCACAAATATTTACAATGATATTTAGAGTCATGTTAAATTTATTATAGGAGTAAAATCCTTTAGATTTTTTAAATCAAGCTGAAAAGAGATCTTTAAAGAAAATAATAAATTTACAAAAGAGCTAAAAGACTTCCAGTTCAGCCTTTTTTTTGTCATGTAAAAATTTTATTTATGGGTTTTATATCCAGTATTTATTGAAGCTAAGAAAAGTGGGATTCATGAAATAATTTTACTTTATTTTAATTATTTTAATTGATGCTAATCCTTGGTTCTTTGTATTTTACTTTTTCAAAGTAACAAAGAACTTAACGATCTTTCACTGTCATATTTCAAGCTATATAAATAAGATAGAAGTAATTTTATGTTTCTTAAAGTAGTAGGTATATACAGACAATTTTCTTATCACCCAAGAGATAAGAACAGTCAACTTTTCTTCCTCTTGACTTACCTGACATACCTGTTTCAATTGCACCAGCCAGGTAGAACACGGTAAGCGCTGCCACCTGAGCCTAGTTTCATTTGGCATTTAAAAACTAACCAGGAAAAGACATTGCTCAAAAATTATTTTGGCACAAACATTCAGTACTCTTTTCTGCTAGATAAATCAGACCAAAAATAAGTCGAAAGCAACTAGTGACCTGTGATGACATTATTCAATATAATATTAGAGATTCAAGAAGGGATTGATTTGTAGTCTGTTCTTACCTTAGCGTTTTGGATGCAGGGACAGAGGGCCCAAGCTGCGCTGGCCTTCACATCTGGATGAGGATTTTTCAGCAGGGACCATAGCAAACGAACTCCATCTAATCGATCAATTATTCTAATGTGAGACCAAAAACAGAAGTATAAACTGTAATTAGTATTTAGGAATGAAACTTAAGTGGCCTATCTATCCACACAACTCTAATTATTTTTCTCCTTGTGACATTTGGCTTAGATTTTTTTTTTTTCAAAACTAACAACAGCCGGGGAGTCTGGGTGGCTCAGTGGGTTAAGCAGCCAAATCTTGGTTTCAGCTTGGTTTTAATCTCAGGGTCCTGAGTTCAGGCCCCATGTTGGGCTCCACCCTGGATGTGGAGCCTACTTAAAAAAAAACTTTAACAGCAGGAATAGAATGTGCTACTAAACTGTAAGCTCTCTGATTTCAGTTTTAAATTCATGACACAGAAAGCAAGCTCTGGGATAATTATGATTCACGCAAATGTAAAATCAAGCCATGTAATTTTTTAATGAGTTGTACACAGACTGTTACCTAAATGTCAAAATACTAGTTCCTTTATATAGTAACATCTATATACTTTCCAAAACAAATATTTATGCCTGAAAACTGTGAAGTTACCTTTTTTATTTGGTCTACCCTTAATTGACTTACCTTACTATATGACATATTTTAAACTCTGCCAGTCCTAATCTAGCATTAGGAATTAAAATCATTACACCACAGTGCACCCTTTGTTAGGCATGGATAACACGTAACTTGTTTTCCATGTGCTCCCTTCTCAGCAAGACTAACATTGCAGACTGTGTTATAATTACTTAAACACACTGTAATCAAAATATCTTCATGACTAGCTGAAAAATGAATTATCATCAGAGTCATCTCTACACCATCTGTCTTCTGTTTATATATCAATCAGTCCAGGGAGCATAACCTTGCATTAAGGTCCATTGAGTACACTTGCAGTTGAGAAGATGGCCAAACAAAACTTAATATCCTTTACAAACATGGCTTTGTTCAGAAAGATATGTTAAACTCAAAACAGATGAAAAAAGATAAAGAACATCAAAACTCCTTTGATTTTTAATCTTGAGTAAAACACATGTAGTATTTAGCCACAGACAGAATAAATACTACTAGTTTAGAAGACCATTCAAATTATCTCTTGAAAACTGACATAAAGACAACTACATATCATATTGGAGATGAGTTGGCCAGGAAAAAAAAAATTATTTCAACTGGTCCAAATATGATACCAGGCTTGCATAACCTTATAAAATAGCTGGTAATGCAAACAGCCTGTAGTAAGATACAAATTGTCTCTTTAGAAAATGACTTTTAATAAGAAAGAAGCACACTGAGAAAGTATTTTAACACAAAGTTTAACTAAATAGCTTTCCAAACTGTAAAGCTCTCTGTCGATATCATGCTGAGAGAAAAAGTTTTATTTCTCAACTGATGGAAAATGTAAAGAAAGATACCAAGCACTTCATAATGAATGATTTACTTTACAAAATTAAACAATCTTACTGCCTTACATATGCCACTGAAAGCATAATTGATACTAATCCTTGGGTCTATTTTTTTCACATGCAATTAATTTCTCAGTGAACAATAGGTCTGTCCTACCCTCTTGCAAATGTAGCAGTAAAATTTGCATTGGTAATATTTAACTGGACAGTGCTGGACATAACTTGACATTAGAGCAGAAATCATTTGCATGGCACATCTTTTCAGGTTTCTTTTAAAGGGATAATTCGGTGTGTTCTGGACTCCCACCCCTCTGACAAAATTTCACAATTAGCTATAAAAATTCACTATTAATTATAAAACTACATCTATTGTCCCTAATCATCACCCAAAACCTTAGGCAATTAATTCATTAGCTGCTTAGTTGTAACAGATGAGGATTGTGGCTTCATCACTGGTGCCTTAGAAGACTCAGCACAGGGGATCCCTGGGTGGTGCAGCGGTTTGGCACCTGCCTTTGGCCCAGGGTGCAATTCTGGAGACCCAGGATCAAATCCCACGTCAGGCTCCCAGTGCATGGAGCCTGCTTCTCCCTCTGCCTGTGTCTCTGCCTCTCTCTCTCTCTCTCTGTATGACTATCATAAATTAAAAAAAAAAAAGAAGACTCAGCACAGCACAGAGTAATAACCTTAGATGAGGGGAAACGTGATTGACACACATTTGCAAGCACAGGAACTAACAAAGTCAGGCGGTAGCAGACTATAGGATTTAACTGGCCCTCCCAACTCCCTCATTCTCTGTATCAAGTTATTTACTGCTGATTTTTACTTCACAATAAGTCAAGTATCAGGGCGCCTGGATGGCTCAATTGGATGAGTGTCTGACTCTTGATTTTGGCTCAGGTCAAGATCTCAGGGTGATAAGATTGAGCCCAGGTCAGACCCACACTCAGCACAGTGTCTGTGAGTCTGCCTGAGATCTCCTCCCCCTTTGTCCCTCCCCCTGCCCCCCTGCACATGGTCTATCTCAAATAAATAAAATCTTAAAAAAAGCGCCAAGTATGTGCCCTTACTTCCCCCTTCCACCTGCCAGCGCCCTAATTCTGATCTTTACCACATCATATCAGGATGGCTATTGTAGCTGCACCCTTGGTTTGGGGTCTTCAATTTCTCTCAATTCTATCCATCCTATAATTCCTGTGAAATTGATCTTCCTAAAGGACCTTTTGGAGCTTCTGTAGTGGCTCCTTGAGAGCAGGTCCCCAGGTTTATTCAGTCTGTTCATCACACCACCTCGCACATTTAATCAATGCCTGCAATTCCCAGAGAAACTTTCCAATGGCTTCCCATTACCCCTGTGGTATTAAAACCCTGATTCCTGAACTCAGTAGTTATCATTTTCAATAAGCTGATTTATTCTTCCCAATTTCCTATATTTGGGCATTTGCTTATAAAACTCTTGTGCCATCCACGAAACACTAAGTGCTAAGCATACAGAAATAACATATACAGTCAACTCTCGTTACTTGGGGGGTAGTTATGTTCTATAAAGTCATTGCAAACAGGGAATTAATCAACACTGAACCATTGCTCCTGGTTCTCCCAGGGAGAAATACAATTGTCCCTGAGAGCCTCTGTTCAGAACATTTTTGTCAAATGATCTATAACCATGTTCTATGTGTGTTTCTGTTTAAAGCACCTTGTTTAATATATATTGTTGATTCATTAACATTGAACCAGCCCGGGATCCCTGGGTGGCGCAGTGGTTTGGCGCCTGCCTTTGGCCCAGGGCGCGATCCTGGAGACCCGGAATCGAATCCCACGTCGGGCTCCCGGTGCATGGAGCCTGCTTCTCCCTCTGCCTGTGTCTCTGCCTCTCTCTCTCTCTGTGACTATCATAAATAAATAAAAAAAGAAAAAAAAATTAAAAAAAAAAAAAAAAACATTGAACCAGCCCATGGCCAGCAGCACTGCCATTCATCCTGAGCAAAGCTTCCTAACACCTGTAGTTTCTGTGTAAGGCATGTTATAATCTTCTTGCGCTTGGGAACATTAGACCAGATGGCTCTTTCCCTCTGCTTAGGGACCATGTTAAGCAGCAACATAACCAACTCAAAACACAAAAATGTGAAGCATGTGGCATGACACAGGTTGTAAAAAAAGATGCTTGTTTACAGTAGAAGAGCTGAAACAAGAAGACAGAGCCTGGCCCTCTGTTCAGTATCGGCTGAACAGGTGCATGAGGTGACTTAAACTGTTCCTGCTCTGTGCATGTCTGTGAATGACAGCAAAAGTGCTGTACTGCTTTGGAGGTTACAAATAAATTTTAGCAGGGATGTGAAGTCACAAACATGGAATCTACAAATAGGATTTTAACTGTCCTTCAGGAAAGTACAGTCTAGTGAGGGAGATAAACCGTTATAATCCATTATGATAAATACAGTAGATGGGTGCATGGGGTTCCATATGAACACAAAGAGGACACAATAGTTTACTGACAGGCTACAGAAAGTCTCTCAACTGTGAGCCTTTCCCTATACCAGATCCAAAACAAGATAGTCTTTGCTCCATGAATCTAAAATCTCTCCCAACACAAATACATTCATTTCTAACCTCATTCTTTCAAAGTACATGTTCAAGTTCTAAATCTAACCATTGGAATAATCTTCCATTTGAAAGTCGAAGGTGCGTTTTCATAAAATTTCTTTGAACTTTATCGCTTTTTGCATATACAGCAATGGGTTTATAGGTAGCATTAGTTTACACCCACAGGCCATTGCAAATGGGTTTATCTCCTTTTGTATAGTTTTTTAAATCTGATTAGCAGCTTGTTCTGAATTCGTTTTCAGTAGTAAGTAAGCTCTTCTCATTTTGATTATCAATTGAATTTTACATTAATTCTTTGACATTATAAACACAAAACTGAATTGTGTTTTCAAAATCTTCAACTTTATCGTAGAAGTCAAACTGTGTGGCTGGCAAAATAATAGTTCTAGAAAGATGAATACATATTCATACTCTATTAAACAAACCCAAACAAACTAAAAATGATGTAGCTGCTTGTTATGTTTCTTAGGGGTTTTTGTTGTTGTTGTTATGGTAACATTTGCCAAGATTGTTAAGAAGGTTGGCTGGCTTGCCTGCCCACTGAGGACATGTATATCAACAAAAGTGAAGTGTCTGTGCCCACAGAGTAGGCATAGCCAAGGTTGTAGAGTTTCTTTCTGGCAATGTCAACAGAACTATATTGAAACCATAATTTTACATGATTTCTAAAAATCTCACAATTTTCACTGAAAAGTACACTGGTAAATATTATTATCTCGTGATGGCTCACAATAAAGGTGGTTGACCTGAGAGAACATGTTATTCTTACACCTTGTTAGAGGATGCAACTGAAATCTATAGATTTTAAAATCAAGTTGGCAACTCAGTAAAAATGGAAACATGAAAAGGATGTCAGAATTAAGTGGTCAGGGACACCTGGGTGGCACAGTGTTTGAGCATCTGCCTTTGGCTCAGATAGTGACCCCAGAGTCCTGGGATCGAGTCCCATATTGGATTCCTCGCAGGGAGCCTACTTCTCCCTCTGCCTGTGTCTCTGCCTCTCTCTATCTCTCATGAATAAATAAATAAAACCTTAAAAAAAAAGAATTAAATGGTCACCGATGAAAAGCTACAATTAGAAAAGAATTTTACTTTTTTATAATGATTCTCAATGTTTTTATGTTTATCTCTCTAAATATTAGAGATTCTACGGGAGACCAAATTTGAAGAAAAAAAGTGAACATGACAAACTCTGGAAAGTTATGTCCCAGAATTTCTTGGCCCTGGTAGTATAGAATGATAACCTATCCTTTTATAGTTGTGTAAACAATATGATTAGAAAAGTCCCAGAAACATTTTCTCAGGGGAAAAAAAAATCATTCTTACAGTAAATATTAAGAGAGTGCCCACTAGGTGCCAGGTAATTTTTGAGGCACTGGGGATATTTCCACCTTGAAAGCAAACTGAAATCCCTGCTCTCATGGAGCTAATATTCTTTTGGGAAAAGACACAGAATAAAAGAGCAACCTGGCACATTATATGAACTATTAAAGTGACTGGAAAAAAAATAAACCAGAGAAGTGTGGTGGGATAGACGAGTGGCGGGGGGGCGGTGCAAGGAGGCTGTCCATGCAACAGTAACATGCGGCAGTACCCCTGCAGGGGTGAGAGAAGCTAGCACAGGGCTACAGAAAACAGTGTTCTGGTACCTAGTGCAGTCCCTGGCATGAAGAACTAGTCATTTTCAGTAAACACTAAATGAAAGTTACTCAGTAGTTGTTACATGCATACAATATTAATATTGGATCCTAGAGAACATATACTCCAACACTTTTATTACCCAATGAGAAAGCAGAAGTAGAGTGCCTAACCAACTCTGTATGATATGTGGTATGTTGGTTGGATATGCAAATAAAACATAATTTATTTTTTCTTTCTTCCCTGGAAAAAAAAAAAAGCATGATTTAGATGAGTGTATGAAAAGCAGCTGAGGCATGGCTTGCCCAAAAGAGAGAGCAAAATGGACCAACACAAATATTAATACTTATGGTTACCACAATGACAAGACACCCATTCCATTCACTACCCCTTCTGTTTTATAATCTGCCTTTTTAATTCAATATATGTAATGGAGCTTCTGTGTCAATGAATGCAAATGAACGTAGATTCATAGTAATCATTTTAATGACAAGTATTGCTATATTGATGTACCATAATATAGTTAACTGATCCTTTATTAATTGAAATTAGGTTCTTTCTGGTTTTGCAAAATAATAAAAATAACATTGCAAAGGCCATCCTTGCATTCTTTTGCAATGCACTGATTATTTTCTAAGGACACATACTGAGAAATGGAATTGCTCAGTAAAGATTTTGTATATTTTAATTTTTAATACACAATAGCAGACTATTCTCCATAAAAGTTATGTCAATTTGATTCCACATACACAGATCATAAGACTACCAGCCACCAGCAACAGCAACTATCTTAATTTTGTCTCTACATGCAAAAACTTTAATTTTTCACCTTAATTCTTTTTCTCCTTCATTATGGAATATTTCAAACATACTTAGTTTTTAATGGTAAATAAACATGAATAACACACAACTTTCAAAACCTCATTGCCAGTGTCATCTATCAGTATAAATGTGTGTTTATTTTTTCTAAACCATTTGTAAGTGAATTAGAGAAATAATATAATTCGCAGCTAAAATTTCAAGAAGGTCCTATCCTAACAACATCTTCCCTACCTTAAAGTTTTAGCATCTATTAATTATCCTTGCCTAAAATAATTATTTTATTGGGAGTTAGAGTAAACAAAATTAAAAAAACCACTACATTCATTGACTGAATTCTTTAATAAAGAGAGCTTCCTCTCATCACCTAGGGGCTCAGTTATCCTACAGAAAAGCAGAGTAAGTTTAATCTATTCCCTTTAACCACTAATTTGTTGAGTAAGAAGTTACTATACTGGTTATTTCCAGTGGAAGAGGAAATTTTTCTTCTCTTTCATTTTCATTCTTCCTCAGTATTTAAAATCCTGTGTAATTAGATCTATCAATTATTTTCTTTATGATTTTGATCTTTTACTTATGCTTAGAATAGCCATCCACACCCCCAGATAGTAAAACTTGAATATTTCTTTTGTTCTCTTATAATATACTTTGCTGGGCAGCCCTGGTGGCTCAGTGGTTTAGTGCCGCCTGCAGCCCAGGGTGTGATCCTGGAGACCCTGGATCGAGTCCCACATGGGGCTCTCAGAATGGAGCCTGCTTCTCTCTCTGCCTGTGTCTCTGCCTCTCTCTCTCCTCTCTGTGTATTCTCATGAATAAATAAATAAAAATCTTTAAAAAATATATACTTTGCTTATACTTAAATATGTTAATTACCTGAATTGTCTATAAGAAGGAAGTAGAGATCCAGCTTTTTTATGGTCATTCTGTGATAGTATACTAAAATTTAAAAAAATATTAAGTATGGTGGATCTGTTTCCTCAGGCAATGGACATAAAAGCAAAACTGAATATTGCAACTACATCAAACTAAAAAGCTTTTGTACAACAAAGGGAACTATCAATAAAATAAAAAGACAACCTACTAAATAAGAAAAAACCACGTCTGATAAGGGATTAATAACAAAATATTTAAAGAATACAATTCAGGGATCCCTGGGTGGCGCAGCGGTTTGGCGCCTGCCTTTGGCCCAGGGCGCGATCCTGGAGATCCGGGATCGAATCCCGCATCGGGCTCCCGGTGCATGGAGCCTGCTTCTCCCTCTGCCTGTCTCTCTTTCTCTCCCTCTCTCTGTGACTATCATAAATAAATAAAAAAAAAATTAAAAAAAAAGAATACAATTCAACACTGAAGCCCACAAATAATCTGATTAAAAATAGGCACAGTACCTGAAAAAGGATATTTCCAAAGATATCCGGATGGCCAAGAGACACATGAAAAGATTTTCAACATCACCTACCACCAGAGAGATGCAAGTCGAAACCACAATGACATGTAACCTCATATCAGTCATAATATCCTAAATTTTGATATGTAGTTATATAGTTATATATAGATATATTTATTTAGCCTATCTAATTTATTCCATTTATCTGTCCATACTTGCACGATTCTTGTTTTCTTTTCTTTTCTTTTCTTTTCTTTTTTTTTAGAGAAGGAGAGAGCAGGGGTACGAGCAGAGAAAGAGGGAGAGAGAGAATCTTAAGTAGGCTCCATACCCAGTGAGAAGCCGAACATGGGGTCAGCCTCATAACCCTGAGATCATGACCTGAAGTGAAATCAAGAGTCAGACATTTAACCCACTGAGCCACCTAGGTGCTCCTAATTGTTTGTTTTTAATAGTATGGGTAGGAGCTCTAAAGACTGAACAATAATCTGCCAATTGGATACCCTTTAATTGTATAAAATAATTTGTTGTTGCCTGATTAAGAGGCATTTATATAATTTGACTTAGATTATGTATTTTTCAAAAATGTTTATAATTGGTTTCAAAAGAAAGAAAATTCTGCAACCAGAGACACGAAAACTATTGTAAAAAAGACCAAGTGGAAAAGCTAGACTTGAAAACTGCAGTATGAGAAAGGAAGAATTTATTAGATGGGCTTAACAACAAACTGAAATTAGTAGAGAAAGGAATATATGAATTTAAAGAAAAGGCATCCAAACTGAAACATAAGGAGAAAAAATGAAAAAATAAGAGTTCAATGTCTGTGGAATATTATTAAATAAAACAGCATGTGCAAATTGGAATTTCAGGAAAAAAAGAGGGAAAGAGAGAATGAGACCAAAGAATATATGCAAAGACAATGACTGAAGTCTTTCTAAAATTGATGGAAGACATTAATCCATAGGTCTGAGAAGCTCAGTGAACCCTAAACAGAAAAAAATACAAAGAAAACTACACCTTAAGCATTTCATAATCAAACTGCTGAAATCCAAAGCTAAGAAGCAGGTCTTAAAGCCAGCTAAAGAAAAGACACATCGGGTATAGGGAATTAAAATAAAAACAAAATCTGACTTCTCACAATAAACAATGAAAACAAAAAGACAAGAAAATGGCATTTATAATGTGCTGGAATAAAAATGCTGTTCATCTAGACTTCTAAACCAAGTAAAAATATCTTTCAAAAATAATGATACAGCCCCTTCCCTGTGCCCCCGGAATAATTCAGCCCCAAAATCATTATGTGTGGGAGAACAATGTAGGGACCACAGTAGAAGGTAAAGTGCTTTAGTGGCCCTGCATGGGGTATTAAAGCCCAAGAAGATGAAGAAGGAATCTCTACATGCAGGATAAAGCAGGAATGTGGTATCCAGTTCTAAATCAGAGCAGCCCCTAGGAGTACAACTCAAGTGGGGAGGTGGAACCCTTGCAAAAAGAGAGCCCCTCGAGAATCAGCCTGTTGTGTAATGATGAGCCTGAACAGGGTGCGAAGTCTGGCTCGGGAAATAAGAGACTAAGCAGTATGAAGAGTGAAAGGGAAAGGTGGTCCAGCATGGGGTACCAGAGCTTGAATAGGATAAAGACAGCATAGCATGCAGGCACCTGGGCATTCTGGCATGTTGAATCAGAGCCAAAGCAGAATGAGAACAGCATCTGCAAAGGGGACAGGATAGGGGTGAACATGGAGGACAGGTTATATACAGGGAGGGAAGTCTGATAAGTATAGATGGGAATCAGTTTCTTATTGTCAATGGAAGAAATTACAAATACTGACAGAAAACTAGAAACAAATTTATAACTGTAGTGAACAATTTTAGCACCTCTTTCTCAGGGGTAATAGAATAGGAAAAAAAATTGTAAAGATACAGAAGACTGAACAACACACTTAACCAACATGACCTAATCAACATTTTAAAAACACTACAACTGCAGAATGCACATGCAAAATCCCATGCAAAGAGAATATTTACAAAAATGGACCACATGGCCAGACCATAAAGCTAAATGTGGAAAAGTTAAAATCTCAGTGAATATCATCTCTGACATGGTCTTAAATTACAAATCAAGCATGATATGGTTTCTGGAAAATACTCAAATTTTTGGAAATTAAGCAACACCTGTAAATAACCCTTGGGCCAAAGGGAAGTCACAAAGAAATTCAGGAAATATTTTGAATCAAACAAAAAGAAACCGTATTTGTGGGATGTGCTAAAATGGTACTGAGAGGGAAATATATAATAGCTTTAAATGCCCACAGTGGCAAAGAATGGACCTGTAATGTAAACTATCACAGCTTTTACTTCAAGAGAGCAGAAAAAGCAAAAACTTAAACCTGAGATGAGTAAAATAAAATAATAAAAAGAAGATGAATAATACTGATAATCCACTAAAGTAACAGTTGACAAACTTCTTATGAAAGGAGACAACAGTGAGTATTGTAGGCTTTGGAGGCAGCATATGATCTCTGTTGCATAGTCTTTGTTTTGTAAATATTTAACATGTAAAAACCATTTTTAACTCACATGTTATTAAAAATGGTCCTTGAGCTGCATCAGGGACTGATAAAAAAAGAGACACAAAAAGAGAGAGAACACATATTACTATCATTACAGAACGTACAACTGATAAAACGATAAAAATAATAATACAAGGACATTATAAATAACTTTGTGCCAATTAACTGAACTTAAATGAAAACAAATATATTGAGAGAAACAAATGACATAATTGGTCCAAAAAGACATGGAAAATCTAAACAGTACCATATTTATTAAAGACACATAATTACCTTTAACACCATCAGATACAAATAAATCATCATCAACAAAAGTCCTTTCCACAAAGAACTCCAAGTCCAGATGGTTTTGCTGGTGAATTCTATCAAACATTTAAGATATAATCCTACACAAATTCTATTTGAAAACAGAAAGGAAAGATGATCTTTTGACTTGTTTATAGGGCCAGCATAATCCATATGCTAAAACTCGACAAAAATATTACAAGAAGAATATAAACCAACATACCTCATCAATATAAACATAGAATATGAAACACCAGCTAATAAAATCCAAGAATAAATGAAAAGGGTAATATAACATGCTCAGTGATTTTACCCAAAAAATGGAAGGTTGACTCAATCTTTGACTCAACCTTCAAAAATCAATTCATGAAATTCACCTTGTTGTTAATAGAACAAAGAAAATTTATCTGATACTCTCAAAAGCTGTAGAAAAAGCATTTTACAAAATTCAAAACCTATTTATGATTTAAAAAACAAACTCCAAAACAAACTGGGAATAAATGAACTTCCTCAATCTGATAAAGGGCATCCACAAAAAACCTACAACTAGTAGCATACATAACAGTAAGAAATGGAATGTTTTCTCCCCAAGTTCAGGACAGCACACAGATGTATGTGCTCACCTCACTGTAACAGAGGTCCTGGCCTGTTCAACAAAGGAAAAGAAATAAAAAGCATAAAGATTGGGGGAAAAGAGTAAATTCTCATTATTTGCAGATAACATAATTCTATATGTAAAAAACCCTTAAAAAATCTATAAAAATTTATTAGAAAGAATAAAGTTAACAAGGTTGTAAGAATACTCAAAGATATACTTGAATATATACAACTATATTAAACAGTCACTGAAATTAAAGAAGACCTAAATAAATGGAGACATATGCCATATTAGTGGATTGGCAGTCTCAATATTATTAGGATTTCCACTCTCCCAAATTGACTAGATAGGTTCCTAACAACATTTATTAAGTGTTAAAATAACCTATTATTTTGAACAAAAAAAGTCAGACAAAACAAATACATACTATGCTTCCATTTGTTTCCAAGTAGAGACAGGACTGAGCTATACAAGGAGGCATTCTCAAGAATTATGAAAACAAAAGCAAGATATGAAATGCCATAAAAGGCAAGAGAAGGGAGCTCCCCGGAGTGAAGAGAGGTGGCAGTGGATACCTTGCGGTAAGGAGGAATAGCCAGGGAGTTTTTAGGGTAATGACAATATTCTTGGCTTGGGTTGCAGTTATAGGAGTCTTCCCTTTTCAGTACATTACAAATATGTACATTTGCATCATGTACTTTCCTTTATACATATTACATTCCTCAAAATAAATGTTTGAAAATGCGTTTTAATTTCCATACACAGATATATATTCTTTCTATCACAAGAAATGGTACTGAACAGCTCATTTAATTCAGTGTTAAACTAAGCACACATCACAACTGGATAAAATATATAATATGAATAAATAGAATCCACATCATCTTCAAATCAAAAATCCCTACAGCTTGTTTTAAAATGAGAAAATGAAGATTCAGAAGATGAAATTATTCACGTAATTACTTTGCATTTGTCATTTGTTATCAGGCAAATCCATGTGCTTTTAAAAGTATGTAGATGAGAAACAACAAAAAAGAAAACGTGAAAAGCAGGAAAAATGTTCTTAGTGATACAAATATATAAAACATACTCTATTTTACGTCTTGCATAAACCCTAAAAGGTCAAAAGACTGGTTCTGTGGTAAAAGAAATATTTGGGCAGCCACAAAGAGATTAAATCTCTTTTGTATACAAACAAGCGTAGCTTTACTTTTTCCCCTCTTTTAAAAAGAACAAATAAACCCAATGTAAAAATAAGAAAAAACGATGTAAATGCAACATAATTATGTTTAAACCACAGAAGACAGGAAATTTAGAGTTACAGATTCCATGGTAAGTTTTAATTCTATCCTTGTGTACATGTTTTATAAAAAGAGTCTTTCATTACATGATCACATAACACTATACCATGTAACAATCAGTTCAGCAAATGTTTATTTTACAATGTGTGGAAGGAAAATATTTTATAGAATAAATTACAGGAAATTAGTACATTATTTAGGTAGATTGCTCCTTAAAATTTCTGAAAGTCTTGGGTATTTACTGAATATTAATAGAAACACTCTTTTCTTATCTTCTAAAGAAAATGAAATTTAACTCTTATGGGTAAGCACTTATATTTGAAAGTCGACCTTTAGATTTTAAGGTTATTTTGAAGTAATGAAAAATAATTCATTATTAGGACATTAGGATTTTAGCAGGTTTTGAATTCTGTATGCCAGGCATTTCATATAAAAGAACAGTAGAGACTGAAGTAAATCATGAAAACCCATGAGTTCATAATAAATCCCCAAAATAGCCCTTACTGTCACTACTGGAGTTTGCTAGGGCTCCTAACAATTCAGATATCTGAAATTTGACTTTTTTTCGAAGAAAGGAAAGGCATTTATCCTTCTGCCTTTCCTGTATTAATTCTATTTCAGTTTAACCAAATAGTTAGCAATCAACTATGAGATAAACCTATAAAAATATTGTTTTCTAAAGACCCCTCTTCCCTCAAAATCTCAAGGCCTCCAGAAAAAAAGATCAAATGACTTACAAAGATAAAAGAATTAGACTAGAATCAGACTTCCAAGAAAAAAAAAAAAGCTATGAAGCAAGTAAAAAATGGTGCATTTTTTTTTTACTTCAGTGAATAAAGTGGGAATAAAAGATTTTATATCTAGCAAGGCTGTCCTCTGAGTATTCATAGGAAAATAGCTTCAGTGGGTATTCACATGTGTGTCTGCACAGCAAAGGAAATAGTTACACAAAGAGGCAATCTATGGAATAGGAGAAAATATTTGTGAACCATAAACTGAGGAGTTAAAAATCAAAATATATAAGGAGTTCATATAAGTCAGTAGCAATCAAACAAACACCTTTATTTAAAAAATGGGCAAAGGAACAGACATTTCTTCAGAAAAGACCTACAAATGGACAACAGGTATATAAAACCAGCTCAACATCACTAATCATCAGGAAAATGCATATCAAAGCTATAATGAACTATTGCCTCACTCCTTAAAAAATCTATTCCCCAAAAGACAGGAGATAAAAAATGTTTGCAAGGATGTGGAGAAAAGACAACCCTTGCACGATGTTGGTGGGAATGTAAGTTGGTACAGTAATTATGGAAAACAATATAAAGGTTCCCCCCAAAATGAAAAATAAACTATTGTATGATCCAGCAATCCAACTTTTGGGTATATATGCAAAGGAAGGAAATTCAGTATCTCAAAGAGATACTTGCACTCTCACATTCATTACAGCATTATTCATAATAGTCAGGATATGGAAACAACCTAGGTGTCCATCAGTAGATGAGTAGAAATTGTGAGTATATATATAAATAATGGAATGTTATTTGGCCTTAAAAAAGAAATACTGCTATTTGTGATATGGATGGATTTGGAAGACATTATGCTAAGTGAAATAAGCCTGACACAGAAAGACAAATATTGCATGATATCACTTATATGTGGAATCTAAAAAAGTTGAACTTGGATGTCCATTGATAGATAAATGGAAGAGATGTGGTATATATGTACAATGGAATACTATTCAGACATAAAAAGAATGAAATCTTGCCATTTGCAACAACATGGATGGAGTTAAAGGGAATAATGCTAAGCAAAATAAGAGAAATAAAAATACCATATGATTTCACTCATATGTGGAATTTCAGAAACAAATGAACAAAGGGTAAAAAAAGAGAGACAAACCAAGAAACAGACTCTTACCCATAGGGAATAATAGATGGTTACCAGAGAGGAAGTGGAAGGGGGGATGGGTAAAATAGGTAATGTGGATTAAAGAGTACACTTATGTGATGAGCATTGAATAATGTATAGAAGTGTTGAATCACTATATTGTACACCTGAAACTAATATAACACTCTAGGTCAACTATACTGGAACTAAAAAACTTTTTTACAAAGTTGAACTTAGAGAAACAGAATGTAATGGTGGTCACCAGGGCTAGGTGGAGGAAATGGGTCAAATGTACAATGTTTCAGTTTTAAAGTACCTAAGTTCCAGAGATCTAGGGTACAGAACAGTAACTAGACTAATAATAATGTATACTGATATCTTGAGTGTTCTTATCATACACCCAAATAAATGAATAACTGTGTGAGGTAATACACTAATTAGCTTGATTGTGGAATTATTACACAAGGTACATTATATCAAACACAACGTTGTATACCTTAAATATACACAATTTTAAAACTGTCAATCATATCTCTAAAAATTAGAAAAAAGTAAAACATTTGAAACCTTATGGAATTCTGCACCCATGAATCCTTTATGAAGATTTTACTACAGGATGAATTCCAAACAATTAAAATATGATAAAAACTTCAGCAAAAACTGATTAGTGTGTGTACACGTGTGTATGTACACATATATATGACTAAACAAGAACACAATAATGTTCAAATATTATATGTTTTGACAAAGTAGAAATAATGCACTAAAAAATGGGAGGTAAAGGGGCACCTGTGTGGCTTAGCCAGTTAATCATCTGACTCTTGAATTAAGCTCAGATCTTGATCTCAGGGTCATGAGCCTACTTTAAAAAAAAAAAAAGGTAAAGGGAAGGAAAAGAAAGAGGGAAAGAAAAAACAGAATACACTTACTATTATATAGAGAATAAATAGGAGTTAAAAGATAACCAGTAAAAACTGAGGAACTAAGCAGCAAAATATGACATAACAGAAAGGAAAAAGAGGGCAGTAGAAAAATGTACAGGTACAGGACAATGACTAGAATAAAACAAGAATGCAAAGCTTTCTAAGTAACAACAAAAACTAGCAAAGACTACAAATCTTTTTTTTTTTTAATTTTTTATTCATTTATGATAGTCAGAGAGAGAGAGAGGCAGAGACATAGGCAGAGGGAGAAGCAGGCTCCATGCACCGGGAGCCCGAAGTGGGATTCGATCCCGGATCTCCAGGATCGCGCCCTGGGCCAAAGGCAGGTGCCAAACCGCTGCGCCACCCAGGGATCCCTACAAATCTTTTTGAAAAGCAGCAGCAAATATAATAAAATATGATTATGAAATATTATTACATTGTTGAGACCAAATGTATCAGTCATATCAACAAGTGTGACTGCATTCAATTCATTAAAAGAACAAGTATCCTGGGTGCCTGGGGTGGCTCAGGTGGTTAAGTGTCCAAAACTTGATTTTGGCTCAGATCATGATCTCAGAGTTGTGAGTCAGGCCCCCACTGGGCATAGAGTCTGCTAAAGATTCTCCCTCTCACTCTGTCTCACACCCCACTCTCTCTCACTGAAAAAAAGAGAAGAAGAGCAAATATTCTTAATTTGGCTTGCAAAGCAAGACCCATCTATATACTATTTTAAAAGGGAATACTTAAAAGAAAATTATTCAAAAAAGGCTAAAAATAAAGGGTAGGCCAAGATATCCCAAGAAAATGCAAAAAATAAGAAAGCAGGAGTAAAGATTCTGATATCAGACAAAGTAGAAATCAAGCCCAAATTCATTAAACAAAGCAGAGAATAGCCCTTGTAATATTAAAAGCCAAAATTAACGACTATTAAAAACATTTATGTGCCAAACTATATAGAACTTGCCTTTAAGAAGTAAAAACTATATAAGATGTAAGAAGATACAGATAGAAGCACACTACTGATAAAAGGCTTTATTATACTATTTTTAGTATAACACAGCTTAAGTGTACAAACAACGCTAAGTAGAGATAAAAGCTAAGTAACATAATATACATCAAACTCTACATTCTGTTGACATAGAATACATTTTCATCCCAAGATGCTGTGCAAAAATTTACTTTGTATAAGCTTGTAAAAAATCACTAACTTCCATAAAAAGTAGAAATTGAAAAATTAGCCCAGACCAAAACATAGTACAAGCTTCTCCTGCTACCCAAAATTAAAGTGTTCCTATGAAACTTTTCATTAGCCAAAAGGGAATAGAGCAAGGACACATCTTAGGACACATCTTGCTAATGGATGCACAATATTGAGATAAAACACAGATGCTCACAAGACATAGTTCAAAGCTATGGTGGCTTGATGCTGAGAGCAGTACCCAGGAAAGGAGCTTGACACTGCCACTCTCACTGCTTGGAATGCACACTACCTCTGTAAGGGCTCACTGAGAAATGAATGCTGAATGCTATTTTTGCTTTTTGCCTTTTTTCCATAAAAGCAAAAATCTTGGGATCCCTGGGTGGCTCAGCAGTTTGGTGCCTGCCTTTGGCCCAGGGCATGATCCTGGAGTCCCGGGATTGAGTCCCACATCGGGCTCCCTGCGTGGAGCCTGCTCCTCCCTCTGCCAGTGTCTCTCCCTCTCTCTCTCTCTCTCTCTCTCTCTCTCTCTCTCTCTGTCTCTCTCTGTCTCTGTCTCTCTCTCTCTCTCTCTCTCTCTCTCCGTCTGTCTCTCATTAATAAATAAATAAAATCTTTAAAAAAAGCAAAAATCTTCAGATTTCTTTTGGTTAGTGAGAACAGGTACTAATGTAGATCTTTCAAAAACATGATGTGGCATAATGTTAACTTTCAAAAAGTGGGTGATGCCTTTATATTGAGAAATAGCTAACAAAACAAAAAATTAAAAAGTTCTTCCTTGTAGAATAACAAAAAAAATCTATTAAACAATTCCTGGGCTAAAAGGAAAATAAAAACTGATATAAAAGGATTTCCAAAAAATGATGATAATGAAATCACTACGTATCAACTATACAAGAGATATTTAAATCATGTCAGAGGAAAATTCATGCACAAATTACTTTTATTATTTAAACAGTAATGAAACTAAATAACTTCCTAGCTCAAAATATTAGAAAAAAAGTTACAAAATACACCAAAAGAAAGCAACAAGGAATTAATAAAGATAAAAAAAAATAATTTGTGAGAGAAAGAGTGAGAGATCACAGAGGCAGAGGGAGAGGGAAAAGCAGACTCGCTGCTAAGCAAAGAGCCTGATGTGGGGATTGATTCCAGAACCCCAGATCATGACCTTCCCCAGATCATGACCAGATGCTTAAAACTGAGCCACCCAGGCACCCTGGGTTTTTTTTAGAATTAAACAATTTAAAAAAATCAAAATAGAATAACCAGATAATTTGATCAGGAAAATACTAGATGAAAGCTCACATATACCAAAAAATATATATACACCAAATATATATATATATATATATATATATATATATATATATACACACACAAATATATATATATACCATTAAAAAGACAAAATTTAAAAATCATAAGATATGACTTTGTAGACCACTTACTCAAATAAATTCTGTCATACAATGAAATTGAACATTTTACAAGGAGATGCAGATTGCCATAAATGACCATTAGAGTAGGGAGGATAAAGAGATTCTATAGAAGAACTAGAGAAAGCTAATAAGGAACTAATAACACACACACATAGTAGGGCCATTTGATTGCACAGTAGACTTCTATTGAACCTTTAAAGTCTAGGTGGTCTCATTGATCAATAAATCATTCCAGAGTAAAGAAATGAAAGAAGACTTAATTCCTTTTGTGAAGCAGGTACAACATTGATACCTAGACTTGACAGAAAAGAAAAAAAAAAAAAAAGAAACAAGCCAATGACCGTCACTCATTTCATTAAAAAGAAAATAAAATATTAGGAAACAAAAGCAGATACTACACTAAGAAAACAGTACATTATAACCAAATGAAACAATTTCTGGAATGCAAGGTTGGTTCAGTGTTTAGAAACCCGCTTAAGGCCATATGAGCACATAAAAGGGAAAAATCATAATGATTATTTCCATAAATGTTCGAACACTCTGACAAAAATTAAATACTTTTCTGATTAAAAACAACACTTTAAAATAGAAATTGATTTTTAATTTAATTTGAATTTTAAGATGATAAAATATATAATTTAGTTCTCAAGATGTTATTTTACTTGCTATAAAAATACTAGAGGCACTTCCACTAAAATCAGGAAAAAAGGCAAAGAAGACCACTAACTATACAACTATCCAGTATTATGCTAGGAAATTAGTTAATGAAATCAGACAAGAGAAATCAATTTAAAGAACTTCTAAAGAAGAGATAAAATTTTCTCTGGAATACCCTAGGGCAGAAGTCGGTAAATTTTTCTGTAAACAGGTAGATAGTATTTTAGTTTTGTGGGTCATTCAGTCTCTGTTGCAACTATTCAACCCTGCCATTGTAGCCAAAAAGCAGCCAAAGACAGTAATAAATAAATGAGTGTGACTGTGTTCCAATAAAACTTTATTTATAAAGAAAGGGTTTGGACCATGGGCTACAGTGTGTCAACCACTGTGCTTAGACAGTTAATAATAAAATGAACTCAAATAATGAGAGCATTCTGTAAGATAGCTCCATATAGAATTAATATATAAAATTTAATAGTGTTCATAGAGACAATTAATTGAGGGACATAATGGCAGGAAAAAAACCATATATAACATCAACAAAGAAGATGAAATACTTAGGAATGACCTGAACAAAAATGCACAAAATCCACATTAAGGAAACTTTACTCTTCAAAGTGAAAAATCTACACTTCAACAAAGAGTCCTATAATTTCACTGTGGTTATGGAGGATGTTAAGGGAAGCTGGATAAAGGGTATATGGGAAATCTCTCTATTTTTGCAACTTTTCCATAAGTCTGGTGCTACTATAAAAGTTAGGTGATCCCTGGATGGCTCAGTGGTTTAGCGCCTGCCTTTGGCCCAGGACGTGATCTTGGAGTCCCGGGATCAAATCCCTCGTTGGGCTCCCTGTGTGGAGCCTGTTTCTCCCTCTGCCTATGTCTCTGCCTCTCTCTCTCTCTCTCTCTCTCTCTCTCTGTCTCTATGAATAATAAATAAGTCTTAAAAAAAAGTTTAAAAAATGTTTTTAAAAAGTTAAGATCCTGACGTAGAAAATAAATCATGGATATTTATTAAGTTTTAAGCTTCTATGCTTTTTATTTTGGATTTTTACAGTCTTTTAATAGAAAATTACATTTCGCAAACTGCAAGTGTTTTTTTGCAATGTTGGTGTGATTTCATATACCTGAAAGCCAGATTACTTCCAGATGAATTTTGTACATTTCAAGTAGATATTAAGTCAACAAGAAGAGAAAATTCAGCACAAAAAATCTACTTTTTCACGAACTTTGTATGTCAGAATGCTGTTCCATTTTAGCTCCTGGGCAAGGGCATAATTAATATGAAATAATTCATATTGAGTTTCTAAAAGCAGTCATCTGAAGTACTGAAAAAAGCCAATAGAGTTTTATGAAATCATTGGTTTCTCAAAAATCATTTTTGATTCAGTAGCCAAATTGTTATTATTAAGATGTTTCTGATTCTTATTTAAAAGGGAGAACTGCTTATGCATTCTATTGCACAAAGTTCATAAAACTGTGCTATGAGTATATGTTTATCCTGCTATGTGACCTAAGCCTTAGCCACAGCCACAGCCACAGACAAATCACTAAAACATAAAACTGCTAGTCATTAAAATAATGAATTATATCAGACTCACATGCGGGAGAGGTATTTGTTTGTCATTTCCTTACCATTTACCTGAAAGCTCAAAGATGCAATAAATCCTACAAATCTAGCAAGAACAGCCATGCCTGAAATATGATGCCAAGAGCAATGCTGTTTGGATTCTTACCAAGTTCAAAACACTGTTTTCTGAAACCACCTTAGTGCGTTTATAAAAACATTTGTGGGAAAACCGTATTTAAGAGTACAAAAGGATCCATCAACCCCTTGTTGCACAAGGAAGGACAATTTTGTCTTTATCTTATGAGGCCTTCTCAGAGAATGTGACAGTTTTGAACTCTTTTGCTCTTTTAAATGTTCTCTTTCCTTTCTTTCTTTCTTTTTTTTCAATAACTCATTTAATTTCCCTCACAACTCTTGCTGATTCTTCTGTTTCTTTATAGGTACTTCCTGTACATTGCTTCTCCCTGAAAGATCAGGTTCAAGTAGGATCCTGTTCATTCTGCTTTCATCCTCACAATCTCTCATGTATAGCTATGACTTCAGTTACCAAATATTATGACACTATGTCTAACCTGCATCTCTATCCTGAGCTTTAGACACGACTAAATCCAATAACTGGTCGCCATCAGCACATGAACATGCCATGGGAACCTCAGTGTCCACCCAACTGTAACCGAATTCACCATCCATTCCATAAGAAATGTTTGTTGGGTGTCTACCCTGAGCCTTGGACTGTGTTAGGTACTATAATGATGAACAAGTTGATTTCATTCCTCCCCTAGTCAAGTTCCTTCTTCCTTCACTAGTACTGTACCTATATCCCCCATGTCAGTAAGTGGTGGTACCATTATCTATCTAGTTGCCAAAGTCAGAAACCTAAATATGCATATGATATCAAAGCAACATACTGTACATCTTACACTCACATAATGTGACACATCAAATTTATTCAATTAAAAAAAAGAATCCTAAATATTATCCATCACTACTCCTTCTTCTTTAGAACTCATGTTTAATCATTTACCGGGTTTTATTCATTCTTCCCCTTTATATCTCTTTAATCTGTCAATTTCTTTATTTTTTATTATATTATATTCCACTGGCTTAGTTTAAGCCACCTTCACCTCTGGCCTACAATGATCCCTTAACATGATCCTCTGTCTCATGTTATACTTAAAACCTTGTAACTTTCAGTCAACTTTCAAACAAAAAGTAAATGTATTAGCATGATGCAAAGGCCTGAATTGTAATTGCCTATTTACATATCAATGCCACAGCCTCCAAGCTTCTAATTGCAGGTGAGAGTTTAAAGTGAGTTATTCCCCATTTAGGGGCCACTTGTTCTCAACTTAAAGCAAATTAAATAGCATGATTAATTTGATGCAAAAGTAACATAGAAACAAGGAATTCATCTGTAGATGAGTACAGATACTAGACAGTCTGACTTTAATTTTCTATTTACGTATTATCATTTTAAATTGTTATTAATCGAACCCACTGCTACATGAACATTTACCCAGTACTTATTACATAAGTACTTTACACATATTAATTAACACAGTCATCACAACAATCCAATGAGATAGGTATCCTTACCATTCCCATTTTATATATGTTGTAACCAAGACATCAAGTAGTTTAATAATTTGCCAAAGGAAACATAGTTGGTAAGTGATAAGACTGGCATCCAAGCAATGGTTCCAGAATCTACGGTTTTTTAAAAGATTTATTTATTTATTTATTTGAGGGGGGAGAGGCAGAGGGAGAGAGAGAATCTCAAGCAGACTGCATGCTGACTGCGGGAAGCTGATGCAGGGCTCCATCTCAGGACCCTGCGATCATCACCGGAACGGAAACCAAGAATCAGATGCTTAACTGACTGAGCCACCCAGGCGCCCCAGAATAAAAGGGGATTGTGAAAGGTATTAAACAAGAACTTTAATTTTGTAATGATATGTATTTATCATATAGACTATATAGAAACATATAAAGAAGAAAATAAGAAGTGATCCCAAATCCTGTCTTTCAGAAATAATGATCATTGATAATTAATGTAAATGATTCTGGACATTTCTTTATGCCTAAAGCTAAACAGGATGGATAGACAGAGAAAATGAATGCATAGATGATAAACAGATAAGAGAAGGTTGTATACAGTATCTACTGATTCATTTATGTGAAAGAGGATAACTCACTTATCTTGTATTTGTTTTATTTTTATCAGATAGTTGTATTGTTAAATTATTATCATTAGTATCTATAAAATAGTATGATTCCTCCAATGATAACTCCTCCATTATTTCCTTAGTTTAATATTTAAAGAAACTCAATGGTCTCTACTGATACATTTTAGCCATATTTTGCTGTTGTATTTATTTATTCATGATAGACATAGAAAGAGACAGAGAGGCAGACACAGGAGAAGGCAGAAGCAGGCTCCATGCCGGAAGCCTGACATGGGACTCAATCCCAGGACTCCAGGATCGTGCCCTGGGCCAAAGGCAGGCACTAAACCGCTGAGCCACCCAGGGATCCCTAGTTCGCTGTTTTAAAATACTTTAATTTCTTGATTGACTTTCTGTAATTGGCAATTTTTTTCAAGAAGATCTAGTACTATGTTTACCGAATCCTTGCATGATTGAGAATGTGCTACTACCTTCACACTTGAAGAACAACTGGGCTGGATGTGAAATTCTTGGGTAATATTTTTTTTCTACCTCACAATGTTAATCTGTGGGATTTGATCCTTTAATTAATGTTTTTTGACCTTAAAAGAAGTTGTGGAGGAATATGAAGGCATTTTGTCCTCATGGTTTGTTCTTTTGCCTAGATATATTTGTTTTTTCCTTTACTTTTGAGATACAAGTAGATTTATCAGGATGCATTACTGTAGGCTATTCTGTATCAATATTACTAAGGTCTTGTTGGGTCTTTTGGTCTACAGAATCACATAAAATTTTTTTCTATTGTTATCTTTAATTAAGATCATATTCCACTGGTTCTAGCCTCTTCTTAAGGAATATCCATTATGTTTAAGTTGGGTCTCCTTGGGTTCCATATTTACCAATTTCCCTATTGTAATATTAATATATTCTTCATTTCATTTTACATTTCCTATATACCACTTGCCTGATGGTGTTTTTGGTTGTGTCTATCACACTTCTTTTGCATCTATTCAGACTTTAAGTTCAATAATTTTTTTATTTCTCTTCTGAGCTCTGACAACTAGTTTGTCATAACAACTTAAGTTGTCTTATAAAGTCTTTTTGTAAAATTTTATGTAATTTCTTTTGGCTCCTTTATTATGAGGGAGTATACTGTCTTAATAGCCTTGTGATTGTAGGGAAATTTTTTGTCTGAATCTATCTGTTTCTTTTTATGATGGAATTACCTCAAAATCCTACAAAAATCTGCTATTCTCTTTGCCTTGTGAACACATCTCTTTCATTCAGTTTTGAGCATTCAAACAGTCAATCTGGCTTACTCCAAATCTCTAAAAATTTATAGCTTCATTGTGTTGCAATCCAGCAGTCATAGTCTCTAGTATTCTTTTCACTCCAAGGGGTCTCCAACAGTCTGCTTGGGCTAGAAGACTGCTGTAGACAATATAAAATAACATGTACATATGACTTTTCGTTAGGCTCCACTTCTGGTGTTTTACGTGAAAAACTAGGTCTCTGATGGGAAATTCCTCACTTCTTCCAAGGCCTATTTACTCCCCTAGTCTCTGTTATGAAGAAAAAAAAAGGTTGGCTATACATTTCATGACCATGACACTTATTTGGGGGGAAATCTCGAGATATGAAGCAGCATGTGTTAGCTGTCAACATATTACACACAGGTCAGTAATTTACCTACATTTTTCAGGTGTGTTTTACATTTAAGATTTGGAACTGTGGCATTTCCTTGTTTGAGAGGACATACCTTTTTCCTACTTCTCTTTTTTTGTAGTTTTCATATTAACCAGAAGTCAAATGTTGCATAAAGCTATTCAAACTAGTACTGTATATTTACAAATAATGTTTGTTTATAGCCATTTCATTATCTACTCTAACATAGTAAAATTACTTGTCTGTCTCCTCAACTCAGTCAGAAAGTCCTTGAGGCTTGCTGTTTATTACTGAGTTGTTCTTTCATTACATTTTGTTGCTTCAAAACCTATGTTAAGATTCAGAATAAGAAAACTATATGGGGTCCCCAAGTGGCTCAGTCGGTTAAGCCTTAGATTGAGTCCTGCATTGGGCTCCCTCTCAGCAGGGAGCTTCCTTCTCCCTTTTTTTTGCCTGTTGTTCCCTCTGCTTGTGTTCTCTCTGTCAAATAAATAAATCTTAATTAAAAAAAATGTAGCTGTTTTCTCTGGCTTTTCCTTGAATGGGTTCAACTGAAAAATCAATATAACAATTTGCCTAATATAGTTATATTAAAAAGAGTTTGAAGGCCTGTTGTAAAAGTAATGTAATGATGACATTTAAAAGTAATTTTTACAGGTCAACTAGATAACCTGGTAATGACTTATGTGGAAATCATTAAATCAGAGATACAGAATAGAAGGAGGGGCTTTGCAATAATGAATTCTAACCTATATGAATGGAATTCAATATATTTGTTATTTATTCTTGGAGCAGAACAGAAAACCCAGAAATAAATCCATACTTATGTGGTCAATTAGTTTTTGACAAAAGAGGAAAGAATATGCAATGGGAAAAGACAGTCTTTTCAACAAATGGTGTTGGGAAAACTGGACAGTTACATGCAAAAGAATGATACTGGACCACTTTCTTATACTATACATAAAAGTAAGCTCAAAATGGATGAAAGACCTAAATGTGAGACCTGAAACCATAAAAATCCTTTAAGAGGGACGTCTGGGTGGCTCAGCGGTTGAGCAGTCTGCCTTTGGCTCAGGGTGTGATCTCAGAGTCCTGTGATTGAATCCCACATCGGGCTTCTGGCATGGAGCCTGCTTCTCCCTCTGCCTGTGTCTCTGCCTCTCCCTCTCTCTCTGTGTGTGTATCTCTCATGAATAAATAAATAAAATATTTTTAAAAATCCTTGAAGAGTGTGCAGGCAGTAATTTCTGACACCGGCCATAGCAAAATCTTTCTAAGTATGTCTCCTGAGGCAAGGAGAACAAAAGCAAAAATAAACTATTGGGACTTAATAAAAATAAAAAGCTTTTGCATAGCAAAGGAACCAATCAACAAAACTAAAAGGCAACCACCCTAATGGGAGAAGATATTTGCAAATGACAGATCCACAATAAAAGGTTAGTATTCAAAATATATAAAGAACTTATACAACTCAACAGCCAAAAAAAATAATAACCCAATTTAAAAATAGGCAGAAGACATGAACAGACATTTCTTCAAAGAAGACATACAGATGGCCAACAAACACATGAAAACATGCTCAACATCACTTGGCATCAAGGAAATACAAATCAAAACCACAATGAGATATCACCTCACACCTGTCAGAATGGCTAAAATCAGTAACATGTGAAACAACAGGTGCTGGCAAGGATGTGGAGACAGGAACCCTCTTGCAGTGTTGGTGCGAATGCAAACTGGTGCAACTCTGCAGTATGGAGGTTCCTCAAAAAGTTAAAAATAGAGCTAACCCTATGATCCTGGAATCACACTACTGAGTATTTACTTCTAAAATACAGAAACACTAATTCAAAGTGATACATGAACCTTTATGTTTATTGCATTTACAATAGCCAAACTACTGGAAGAAGCCCAAGTGTACACACACACACACACACCCCGATACACACAATGGAATATTATTTAGCCATAAAAAGAATACAATTTTTACCATTTGCAATGACATGGATGGAGCTAAAGCATATAATGCTAAGTGAAATTAGAGAAAGACAAATATCATATTCTCACTCATGTAGAATTTAAGAAACGAAACAAATAATAAAGGAAAAAATACAGAGAGAGACAAACCAAGAAACAGACTCTTCACTATAGGGAAAAATTGATGGTTACTATATACATATATACATTATACACTCTACTTTCAAGATGAAGCTTGAGAGGTAGAAAGGGGCCAGGAGGCAAATGCTTTGAATACCAGGGTAAGGAACTTAGGTTGGGTTTTCAAAGCTTGAGAGGGCATTGATAGTTCTTTAGGCCAAGAAAACAACCCTATCAGACCTACAGTTTGGAAGAATAAATTTCAGTGCCATGCAGGGAGGTGTGGAAGGGGAGAGATGTGAGATGAGACCAAATAGGACCTGCTTCAATTGTCCAGGTAACAGATGCCAGAACCTCAACTAAAGGCAGAGAGCAGGAGGATACATTCAAAACAAGTTCAGAGGCAGCTGGTGTCATTGGCAGATGTGAGAGACAAAAAGTAAGCAAGAGCCAAAGATCAAAAGAAATACATAAACCCAATACTGACAAGTGTTTATCATGTGCTACTGAACACCATGTGTTTTTCCGAAAGAGAAATACAATAGAAAACTGTTTTATAAGCCCTTCTTTCCTTGAAGTTATCATGAGTACAGCTAGTGTTCCTTGGTGCCTGAAATCCCTGAGCCTAAGGTTCCAGAAGCCAAATCCAAAAAGAATTATAGAGGCTTTAGTACTTTTATTCCAGATATGCAGTGAGATGAGACTCACATTAACAGTGTTTCAGGGCTGTCTTAGAATTGCAGGCTTCCCATGAAGGAAGAGGACCTTCATGAACACAAATGAATCACAAAAGCCAGGAAAGTGAGAAGGAAGAGGGCACTACCAGAGACGACTGGCATAGGGTAAAAGCTTCTGGTACCAAATGGTAAAATAGATAGGAAATAATACATTTCCACAGGGTTTTATGTATGGCCCCAAAGTATGATGCTCTGTATACGTCCACGGGAATGGTGCTCCCTAGAGTTGTGCAGGATATATCCTTACACAGCAGCCCTGGGTGCCTGGTCATACATACTGAAGAGCTGAATGAAGGAGTGAATCAGAATGAAATGATATGGGAGATACATAGGAGAGTCATATGATTAAAAGATTATAGGTGTGACTCATGGATCCAATCAACCATCTTAATAAACACTGCTCTCCTGGACTGAAGTGGACAGAAAAAGATGAAATGAAGGAAGGTTGTCAGATCTCTGGGATTATATAGGATAGGCCAATAGAGCTAACCAATTGCCAAATAACTTGGTGTTCTTTCATACATAGCCAGGATTCATGGGTCTAGGAATCAGGGAATGGAAATGACTCACTATTACCCCTAGTGACTGATCCACTAGCAAATTTTTTGCTTCCTGTTCCTGTGACCTTATACTTTGCTGGTTTGGAGGTCTTTGTCCCACAGGGAGGAATGCTTCCACTAGGAGACACAACAGTGGTTACACTGAATTGAAAGTTAAACCTGCCTCCCAGGCACTCTGGCCTCCCCGTGCCTCTATATCAATAAGCAATGGAGGGAGTTACTATGTTGGCTGGGGTGACTGATCCCAATTATCAAGGGACTGCTACTCCACAATGGAGGTAAAGAAGACTATATCTGGAAAACAGGAGATCCCTCAGGGCATCTCTTAAGTATTACCATGCCCTGTGATTAAGGTAGATGGAAAACTGTAACAACCCACTCTAGGCAGGAATACTAATGGCCCAGACCTTCAGGAATGAAGGTTTGGGTTACCCCACCAGGTAAAGAACCACAACCAGCTAAAGTGCTTGCTGAAAGCAAAGGGAATATGGAATGGGTCATGAAAGAAGGTAGTTGTAAATACAAGCTATGACCACATGGCCGGTTACAGAATAAGTACTGTGATTGTCACAAATACTCCTTATTTTGTTATGGATTATGTGTGTGTGTGTGTGTGTGTTTCTTTTCTTCCCTCTTATCCTCTTATCATGTAAATGAGACATTAACTTTCTATCATAGTTTTTAAGTATGATGAACTTTACATCAGTGTATTTATAGAATATCAAGGAAAAGAATAAACATCATCCAAGAACTTTGCTTCCTCTTCTAAGAAAAGGGCTAAGTGCATTTTCAGTGGTACACTGGATAGTTGTATAGTGGTAGGCAGGAATATGGCCTTGTTATTATCTTTCTATGGAGATTAAGTATGGTTTAAGGAGATGCATGAGTGGGTACCAAGTTGACAAGGGGTGGATATGTGATGGTTAATGTTGATGTGTCAACTTAGCTGGGTTAAGGGATGCCCAGATACTTGATCAAAAAAAATTTTTTTGAGAGAGAGAGAGAGAGAGAGAGAGAGAGGGAGCATACATGCCAGCAGGGGGACCAGAGCAAGAGGGAGAATCTCAAGCAGGACCCATACTCAACATAGAGCCTGATGTGGGACTTGATCTCACAACCCTGAGATCATGACCTGAGCTGAGATCAAGAGTCAAGTGATCAACTAACTGCGCCACCCAGGCGCCCCTGCTCAAACATTGTTTTGCATATTTCTGTGAAGGTGTTTTCTGGGATGAGATTGATACTTAAATTGGTGGACTTTGAGTATAGCAGATAATCCTCCATGACTTAGTGGGCCTCATCCAATCAGAAGGCCTTAGTAGAAAAAAAGGCTGACTTCCTCTGAGCAAGAAGGAATTCTGCCAGCAAACTGCTTTTGACCTCAAAATGCCGCTCTTTCCTGAGTCTCCAGCCTGCAGCCTTGGGTCTTGCCAAGCCTCCGCAATCACCTGAACCAATTCCTTAAATCTATCCCCCCTACTCCTCCCACCTTTCTCATCCTGTTGGTTCTGGTTCTCCGGATAACCCTCATACAATATTTGGCCCATATGGATTCTTGCCTTTCTGCACACACACACACACACACACACACACACACACACACACACACACAATCATATTTCATGTAAATACATTTACATTTAATTTATACACAAATGTTTATATTTTTAAATATATATTTATGTATGTATATATAATCTCTATATAATCTTGCTATTGTTCTTACGTTGTACAACATTTAAGTCTTTTCTTCCTAATTAGACAAAAATTTGCTTAAGGAACAAGATCACAGCTTAAAATTCTTTGTCTCTTTCCCTTGTTAGTTCACAGCTAACTTGTTAGGTGCTTAAAATATGTTTGCTGAATTGAATTGAGAAACAAGGATATTGTGAGAATGCTACCTAGAACTACCTAGGGTCTCAGTTAGATAGATGGATAATTCTTCCTTAGGAAGCAGAGAAAAATTTTGTTGATTATATGAAGGTTTCCAGGTGGGATATTAATTACTGGGAATGTTAAGTCCTCCCAATATGCCCAGCCTCAGCCCTCCAGCTCATCCAAAGGAACAATGTGGCTCTGTAACTCATGACTGATAATCTTGTGGTTATTTATAAGTAAATCCATTTTACTTTTTCACCATTTATGCACGCCAATTCTAAGTGATGACACTATTCTATTATGACCTGAGCATTTCCCCTAACACTCTCAAATAAAATCTTTCAGTTGTGAAGCTACTTACATCATACTTTCAGGTTCTACTGCACAAGCACCAACTGCTTTTGTGACATTGACAAGAAGAGTTTGGTTTATTCCAACAAGGAGGTTTACGAGTGGTTGAAGGCCACCACATTTCCGGACAAGGACACGGTTTTCATATTCCTGACAACATTCTCCCAATGCACCAACCACATTCACAAGTACTTCTTCAGGCTGGTCAGTTAAAAGTCCCACCAAAGTTTCAATGGCTTTGTATTCTCGAAACCTAAGTTCATCACAAGAAAAAGAGATAGGGCGAGGGAAAGAGAGGAACGATATTACTTTTGGTATAAAATCAGCTGATAATATTAATAGCACAAAATTGCCAAATGCCAACCATATGCTCACTCAGTCCTTACAAAAACCCTATGATGCAAGTACGACCACAATCCCCATTCTCAGAAAGCTCATTTGAAGCTTGGTACACAGCGATGCTGGCATCCATATCTAGCCATCTGCACCTTTAATCACTATACTATACAGTCTCTAAGACAACTACAACTTCTTCCAAATGACAGTGTCAGCAGTTCTACTATTCTACAAGTGTTTTTCCCATGTCACAGAGACTATTTTACATGAACAAAGCAAAAATAAATCTATCTTCTGTTAAGTAAGATGTGAATTTCTTGTTAAATCATCACACTGAGGGGCACTTGGGTGGCTCAGCTGATTGAGCATCTGACTCTCGATTTCAGTGCAGGTCATGATCTCAACACTCAGAGATCATGCCCCCAAGTTGGGCTCCATGCTCAGTGGGGAGTCTGCTTGAGATTCTCTCTCTCCCTCTCACCCTCTCCCCACACATGCATACTTTCTCTCTCTCTCTCTCTCTCTCTCAGGTAAATATATAATCTTAAAAAAAAATCATCACATTGATACAAAGAAGGGTTGCCTCAGAATATCCATCATAGGGCATAAGAACTCTAAAAGTATATGAAGAGATAAATTTGAAGATTAAAATAAATCAGTTTACAAGTATTTTAAAATTCAATGAAATAATTTGAAAATGACTACTCTTTAACTGGTTAACTGGCATCCAGCTGACTCAATTATCTTTAAAAAAGGAAAAAGAATGGAACCACTTCCATCTCTAAAGATTCAGTGGGAAATTCAACCCCTCACCATCACATCAACCCTTTCTCTACAAGAAATCAGAGATACTTATAATTTAAACAGCTGCCCCCCAAAAAAAGAACTCAACACACAGACTATGTCAGCAAGTCCTTTAGTGAGGCACAGAAAACCATTGCCAGGTGGTGGGATGGGAAGTAGAAGTCTTTCATTTCTAAAAATACCTTGATTCTGCAAAATTGGTCTAGAAGGTACATGTATAAAAACTATAGGAGTTATATTAGGACCGATTCTTTATTAAAATAACATTATGGGAATGTAGTTTAATGGCCATAAATTTTAGGCATCCATACTTTTATTTAGAAACATTTATATATTGGGGCACCTGGATAGCTCAGTTGGTTAAGTGCCAGCCTTTGCCTCAGGTCATAATCTTAGCATCCTGGGATCAAACCCCATGTTGGACTCCCCACTCAGTGGAGAGTCTACTTCTCCCTCTTCCTCTTTCCCTCACCTTACTCATGCTCTCTCTCTCTCTCTCTCTCTAATAAATAAAATCTTTTTAAAAATTTACATATTAATAAGAGAAGATGTTAGTTGAAGGACTCACTATACACAATGTAGTTTCAGTGAGTTAAGAATACAGCTATTCCTCAATGGCCATGTTTTTATTATAGAATATTGAAAGGCTTCTCTTACTTGGTCGCATTCTCTTTGCTGATGGAACATTTCCATATTGCCCCAGTGACAGCAGCCAACCGTTCTTTATTGTCAGTGTTATTGAGCAGACGGGCCAGGGGTTTAAGTCCTCCATGCAGTCTAACCAGGTCACGGGTTTCCTTATCTTCAGCACACTACACAAAAAGTCAAATCAGAGGCTGTCAGTGATGACGGCATATCAAGCTTCCAGTGATTGCTAAAGAGGCTGACATTCTGGTGGCTACAAAACTTCTTTTCAGAGAGTATCATTTTCTGAAGGGGCCTCCAAGTAAAATATAATTCTCCTTTATATTGGCAGTTATCTGACAGTGTCTCTCTTCCCTTACAGGATTTTGGCAATGTCTAGAACTTTCTACATGCTTGGAAATTCTTCCAAGCTGTTCTGAGGTAGTGTGGGCTTCCATGAAGACAGAAAGAGAGGTTGGTAAGAAATCTAGAATACCACATGCATGGACAGAGAATTTCTGCAGTCATGCAATCCCCAGTCTCGGGAAAGTATAGAAAAGATAGCTGAGTGATAAAGCTTTAGCCTGATCTTCAATGCTTCTGCCCCCAAATCTAAGAGATGAGCATTTCCCTAATAGAGTTCCTATGCTCTGAACAGTTAGTTATATCAACAGCAAATGGCATTATATTCAGATATATTTGTCCAGAAGTTTGTGTAATACTTATCCTTTGAGATAAGTATTATGTTTATCCATGTTCGTGTCATCTTTTGAAGTAAATATGTACTGCATAGATGTTCCCAGCTTATCATGATTCCCAGGTTTGAGAGAAAAAAGATGCTAAATTTGGTGCATATATATGTTATCATCCTAGGCATACAGTTGGTTGTGAGGCCACATGATACAGATGCATGTCATGCATCATCTGTGAGGGCCACTAGAAGAAATCCTCACAGTAAATGCACACAAGGCACCTGCCATTTTATCTTCTATTTATGATTTTCAGTTTTTTACATTGCAACTTCTAAAAACTTAATCACTATTTCTAACCAATCCTTCATAATTACTCATATGAGGCATGTATGCCAGTCAAGGCTATATATATCCTTGTTATGAGTTGTGTTTCCTTAAAACTGATATATGTCAAAGTCCTAACCCCTGTACCTCAGAATGTAACCATATTTGAAGATAAAATCTTTAAAGAGGTAATTAAGGTTAAAAAAGGTCACTGAAGTGGGCTCTAACCCAATATGATTGGTATCCTTAGAAGAAAATATTAGGACACAGAGGAAGGAACATGTGGAGACATGTGAACATGAAGATGACCATCTACAAGCCAAGGAGAGAGTCTCCAGAAGGAAGCAATACTATCAACACCTTGATCTCAAACTTGTAACCTCCAGAACTATAAGGAAATAAATTTCTGTTATTTAAGACACCCAGTGTATGGTATTTTGTTATGGCAGCCCTTGCAAACTAATACAATTCTCTACTGACATGAACCCCTTTCTCTAACTCTGTCATTTTGGCATACTGTCACTGTGCACATTTTAAAATGTATTCCTCTAGGAAATCAGCTCTGATTTCTCTGATAGGTAGAAGCTGGAATGGCCAGTAAGCAGCCATCTACTAATTTGTCAAGGCTACCTTTTCTTCCCTTTTCTGATGTACTATGAAATGCATAACTCACAAAAAGCTAATGAAGATTAAAATAATAAAAAGATACAACAGGAATACACACACATACACAAGCATACACTCATTCATCATCCATCTGTCTTGGCAGAAGATAAATTTCCCAAGATCAGTATGTTTGAACAGGGTACTTGAAAAGCAATATAAAGGCACCATGCATATATTTAGCTATTTTACACTAAGTAACTTGTTTTAGGAGACAAAGATATATAAGTACCTTCTAGAAATGTACATAATCAAGATATGTTGGAGCAGGCTTCTCTCTCTCACATACACAGGCATCTATCATTAGCACAGTGATGCAGACCTGTGTGTGCAGAAAAATCCCTGGGGATTCTTGCTAAAAATGCAGATTCCTGAGTCATAGCCCCAGAGAATGAAATTTCATATTTAGAAATGCCACCTTAACTATATGAAGAACACCACAACTTTGCTGGGGAGTCCACCATACCTGGTAGATGGCCATGGCACACTGTTCCTGTAGTTGTTCATTCTCACTATTTAGGTTCTTGACTAGATTTTCAATTATCCTTTCTGCTTTGATTGCAGCTCGGTACTTTTCCTAAGAATACAAATTTAAATATTTTTTTAAAGATTTTATTTATTTATTCATGAGAGACACAGAGAAAGAGAGTCAGAGACACTGGCAGAAGGAAAAATAGGCTCCATGCAGGGAGCCTCACATGGGACTTGATCCCAGGATTCCAGGATCACACCCTGGGCCAAAGGCAGGTGCTAAACCACTGAGCCATCCAGGGATCCCTTAAATTTAAATATTTACATGTGTAATGCATGAATATAAATATCTATTTACATTTACTAATAAGTATGCCAAACAAACTTTCTTAAAAAACACTAAAGTCCGAGATTAACACAACTGTATAAGAGAATTTAGTCAACATTTTAAAAAATACATCACACAGGTAACCATTTAATTAATGTTCTATTAGTTTCATCTTCTCTAAAGAACTGCTGACTTCTCAAAAAAAAATCCTTAGCAGTCACAATAATCTTAAAAATTATTATTCAACTAAAAAAAAGTTAATGCAAATGAAAACAAGGGAAGCAGAGCTGGCTTGAGTACCTCTGATGCACATTCTTGCAATGTCCCCACCACTGGAATTAGCATGTTTTCATGAGAAGTCTTCAGTAAGTGAGCCAACAAAGGAATGCCACCGGCTTTATGAATGGCTTCTTTATTTGCATAACTCTTACTACAGCTCCATAATGCCAGTGCCACACAGCGAGCTACTTCCACATCTCTGGCATTATACAGACTTGATTGAGCTGGTTCTGCTGAACTCTGTACACAGTCCAGTAAAGCGACCTACAAAAACAGATAAATACAATGTATGTGGGAATCTTTAAAATAAAACAACATTTCCCACAACAGTTACAGGGCTGCTACCAAGCTAACTTCTATCAAAAATAAGAATACTTCTACGAATTAATTTTCATACTACACAGAAATAGTCAGTGAAAGCAAAGAAACAGAACCCTTCAAAATATATCTTCCTCCAGATCTGGGAGCCTTTACATTTCCTTCCTACAAGAAATTTAATCTCACCAAGATTGTATTAATATTAATATGGCTGTTACATTTATATTAACAAGATTTGTATACTATATCTGCAGCCCGGGTTCTTACAATCCTTCCCTGCATGGATGCATTCTTTCTGCTTGCTCAGAATTCTTAACTTCTGCCCAGGTTTCTACCAGGTGTGCCTCTTTCGAGATCTATCTCCATCTAAGTGCCCAAACCCCACTGTGGTCAATGGCCTCCTGCCTGCTCTTCTTTTAACCTCCATTCCCTTGCTCTGATGTCATGACAAGCCCACTGTTCCATCTCTGTACTGAGTGATCTCCCTCTCTTCCCATTTTAGTGAGGGACTCTTATCTGTATGTCATCTACCCTCATATTGTTAGCAAACCAAAAATGGATTACCAATCCTGATCTTTCTCAGATGTGTTCTCAACCTAGTAATTACAAGTCTATTAATGGTTGATCTATTACTCTTCTTTCCCATTCCTAACTTAGCTATCATGTAAGATTATATTAAAATGTGTAGCATTATCTTGACTAAGTAATTGCAATTCAGGTACCAAATTCTAAGTCCCCGAATGTGATATATAAGACTCTCATAAAAGAAATTTACTAAAATTTATAGTTTTAAGTTACATTATTCATTTATTCTATACATTATTCATAATTCCAGTAGACAGCCACATCAGCCTAATGTATTACTTCATTACTTAAGCAGAACACTGATAATCATACTAATAATTACCTTTCCCCAACATTTTATTATGAAAAATTTTCAAACATACACAATGGCTGAAAGAGTTGTACAGTGATTATACAGCAAAAAATGTATACATTCCCTAGATTCTATAATTAACATTATCACATTTGTTTTATCTCATAGCTAACCATCTATTTATCCATCTATGCAGCCATAAATCTATCTTATTTTTGAAGCAAATAATTACACTCTATTGTGATCTACAGATTACAAGTGACATCAGACGGTCCCCAATTTATGATGGTTCAACTTATTTTTCAACTTTACTATGGTGTGAAAGTGATATGCATTCAGTAGAAATCCTATTTGGAATTTTATCTGAGCTAGTAATATGTATGTTACATTCTTGTGATGCTGGGCAGTGGCAGCAAGCCTCAGCTCTGTCAGCCACAACATCACAAGGGTAAGCAACTGATATGGTTACAACCATTTTGTTCCCAATCTGTAGCCATTGTGTTTTCACTTTCTGTACAGATTCAGTAAATTACAAGAGATATCAATGCTTTATTATAAAATAGGCTTTGTGTTAGATAATTTTGCCCAACTAGAGGCTAAGTATTTTGAGCATGTTTAAGGTAGGCAAGGCTAATCTGTGATATTCAGTATGTTAGCTGTATTAAATGCATTTCAACTTAAATGCATTTCAACTTACGGTATTTTCAACTTACAATGGGTTTATCTGGACATATAACTCCATTGTAAATCAAGGAAGATCCGTACACAGAATCTCTCAGTAAATTTCTAAACACATTTCACTGTGTATGCATTCCTATTAAATGCATATTGATTCAATGTATATTTATTAACCTTTCATATGTGTAGGGTACTGGGCTAAGTGCTGTAGATGACAGTAAGATAAGTAAGACACATCTCTTATCTCAAGGAGCTCAAACTATAGAAGTGGAGACTGTCCAGTATGTAAATGCTATAGGAGGAACACAAGATCCTTTGGAAGGTGGATGAAAATGCATTTCCTTAATGCCCTACGTTTTCTTGACATGAGTGTTGAACAGAATGTTCACTTATTTCTTTCAGTGACAGTTATTGATATAATCATTTTTTAAATTATAAAAATAATACACAATAAATTGGCAAATATGGAAAAATATGAAGAAAAATTGGTAGTTATTTCAGAGGAAACACCTGCGTACAATTTTGTGTATTTATTTCACATGTTTTTATAGAAAACTTGTTATATACTTGTTAGGTAAGTCTTTGAAAATTGGAGTCATATGTGTCAATCAGGTTTTGATCCTGTCATAATTTTATATAATATTATATACTGATAGCTGATGATGCATGTTTCCTCGAGATACACTTCATATTATTTTACTGATCTCATATGGTAAACATAGTTTTCAGTTGTCACTATCATAAGTAACAATGAGATGAATAAATGTCTGTTGCTCTGACAGTCTCCTTGGGAGGCAGTCCTCATGGTGAGCTCACCAGAGCAGAGAGCATGGACTACACTTCCCGACATTACACACACACATAAACATCTCCCTACCAATGTGGTAGGTGTAAATTACATCTCTTATTTAGATGTATATATCTTTGAAAAATAAGATCAGACCTGTTTTCTGGCCAGTTGCTAATGTGAATACACAAAAACAGTTTTTGAGGACGTTATACCAAAGAAGGTTCCTGGAACACACCTATGGTTATTTAACATCCAGGAGTGGCCAGGAAGGACAGCAGAGAGGTGACATCTTGGTGGCAGGTGGTGTGCTGATGACAATGGCAGAGGTACTCACCAGTTTGGTAATGCCTCCATGGTGTCTCACTGCCCGTCGGGCTCTTCTAAACTTGGCAACATTTGCGATTGTCTCAGCTGCCAGGCATTTCAGTCTCTTACGTGGAGAATCAAGTATATTAACCATAATTGGTAAGCCCCCAAGGTCAACAATATTACGTCTGATTTGAGGATTATGACTGATTTCCTTTAGGATTTCTAATGAACCAATCTAAATGAGAAAATAGGAGTTAGAGGTGAAAATAAGTGCTTAATACATAACCAGTCCTAGAGTTTTAAAAATTCCAAGTCTACCTCAAATCCTTCCCTCATGAAGTTTTTAAAGGAAATGCCTTCTGTTCCCAGGTGTTACACATAGCCTCCTTATTTTCCTTCAATTATGCAGACAAACATTCATCATTTAAGAAGCACATAGAAAAGGTTCTGGAAATGAACCAGAAGATAAAGCACAGCCAAGAAGAGAAGAGCAGCGAACAAAAGGAACAAGCTATCAGTGAGATGAGCAGGCAAAGAAAAGAACTAGGCAGAGGTAGCAGAGACGTATCAGTAAAAAGAGAAGCACAAAGAGGTATGAACAAGGCTCATCACCCACGTGAGGTAAGCCACTCACCTTATATCTGAATTCATCAGTATCCAGTAAATTTATCAAAACTTTAAGGCCTCCAACATCTCTGATTGCCAACTGGCAGGTCTCTTGCGCCAAGTTGAAATCTTTTATTGAACGCAATGCAATCACTGTAGCTATCTCTTTTCCTTCCTACGAAACGCAAGGCCATGGAAAGGTTAAATAAGATCACGCTTCTATAGAAATTTCCTTAATGGTTATGAATCCATGAACTGGGAAATGTGTCTCCCCATACATGGCATGTTAAATTTTTTTAAGTTCTCCGAGTGGGTTATAATTTGTTAAATGAATCATGTATAGTTGAAGCACAAAAAAGCTTTACAGAGTATCATAAAACATTATTCCAATTAAGAGTCAACATTTAAAGGTGGTCTGTCTGCTTTAAACAGCTAGAGCATTAGGTGGTATTAGTACATTAAATAGAGTCGAGGGGCAAGCCTTGAGAAATCCACTGAGGAATGTAAGTTTTATGCAGAGGTAACAGGCCGTCCCTGGAGTTCTTGAACAGCATACTGTGCAATCCAAACCGTGTCTGGAAATTATTCTCACAGATGTATGTAGAACAGTCTGGAACAGGGAAAAACCTGAGGAAAGGGAAACCATGTGGGAAGCAGTACAACAATCCATGCTGGGACCAGGATTAAGTGGGAGAGGGGCCATGGGGTTGGGAAGGAGGTGGCGAGCCCATTAGGAACTGGAGATGACTCCGTGTATGGATAAAGGACAAAAAGGTAGCCTTCAGTATCGCATGCAAAATGCTGTCCCAGTGTTGAGAATCATGTGATCAATGTCTGCTTGGCTAATCACCAGCTGTAAAAGGTAGTGGGGAATGGCTCCTTTAAGGTAAAACAATCTGGGAGAATTTAAAAGAATGTAATGATTGATCAGTGAAACAGATGCACCAGGAAATTATAATCAGAATTCATTGCAGGAATTCTTAAGCAATGTCCACCCATCATTAATGCTTTAAAAAATCTTCTGAAAAAAAATAAAAAATAAAAATAAAAAAAAAATAAAAAATCTTCTGATGGATGCAACATAGTACATATTACTTCTCCTCCTATTAAGACGGGATGGTAAATAAGAGTTCCAGTATAAGCACCGAAATAGTTCATAAGACACAAGAGCAATGTTTCTAATGGAGCTAAGGATAAACTATTTTTGTAAAAGGTGCTCATGAAAGATGGCCTTCGGTCTCTACCTCAAAACACAGTATGAATGGCCTCAAATAAATCTCTTTCCTTTTTGAAGAAAGACACCTACAAAATATGTTTATTCTCATTTGCTGATTATGACTTTATATTGCTATATTACAGATACATGTTCATAGATACAATATATACATTTACACAAAAGTGGAAATTATATCCAAGCAGCCCAACCTCCTCCTTCATATCTCACACACACACAAATCCTTTTGTGAATACAACATGATGTGTTACTTTTAAAATAAGAAGCTGAAATGGGATTATAAGAGGGCAAGCATCAAAAAGATAGAAAGGTTTAGACTTCAGCCTTTCCTCTTAATGCGTCCATAAAAGCCCCTCCACATCTCTAAAAATATTACAAACCACTATCCTGTGCTGAAACCATTGTCAGTCTGCTTTTCATATTAATTTTCTTCCTGAGTAATCCAGGCTGTCCTCTATATTCAAGATGAAGTTGAGAATGGCAAAAGCCTTCACTTTACTATTTACATTGAAAATAAGGAGTTTTCTTCCCATAGCTTTTAATGTCTTTTTGTTTATATCAAGAGAAATTTTTACCACCACCAATCGTCCTACAGTTCATTTTGAAACATAAAATAGTAAATCCTTATTACATTCAATTTTATAATCTCCCTTGTTTTGGGGTACAGGACCTCTTCAAACACACATTAGCACTTTTGATGCCTTTCTTTTTAAAAACAGAAGGCAGATATTTCATAAATCATAAAGAAGAATCTAAATGCTAATCATAATATATAAAAAAAAAAGAGAAAGCGAGAGAAACAATTATTTAACAATTCTTTTGTTGAATTTAATTGGGTTAAAAGGAGCCCAAAAATTCCCCTGGTGTACCTGGAGGAGGAGAGCTGGGTGGGCTCCCACATGAAAAGTTTAAAAATGCAAACCAGGAGCTTCAGATAGAGTTCTTTAGGCAGTGCCTTCAGACTCAAGCATGACTTGAAAGCAAGAAGGTATCAAACAGCATGTCATGCCTCAGTCAAGCCAACAGAGTCCACACACACACACCAAACTCCGAAGCAGAGCATGCTGTCCTGGCGTTCTCAGTGGTGTGTGATAGAGGACTTTCTTGACTGCTATACTTGCATTGTATTTTCTTTGGTAGCACTTTCCTACTTACACATTCCGCACAGTCATTCTTTCCTATTTCATTTCGAGGTCTCTTAATTTTTCTCTTCTAGATTATTTCTATCTTGTGTGCTTGATTTCATCATATGCACCATAACCAATGACATAACAATTTTAAGGAATTGTGTACTTGTGGTAGATGCCCAAAAGGTAAGACACTATATTTTTCTAAATGATCTCTAAGCCACTTTTGAAGCCAAAGGATGGAAAATTTTCATTTATCATTGAGAAGTTAGATCCTTATAGAAAAAAAAACTCTGTAAATCAGCAGCTTTTTTTCTGAAAATCTGGAAACATATTCATAGACTTGAGAGTTTTTTTTTAGAACAGTTTTATATTAGGGAAAGTTAGTTTTTCCACATTTCAGGATTTAGTTCTACTCTTGTCACTGACCACACTCCCCAAAGGATTATAAATCTTTCAGAATGAATACCAGCGAATGGGAGCCAAAATATTCAACATACAGAGCCACAAATGTTAGCCAATTGCTATTCTTTAAATACCAGCTATGTCAAAGGATTTTCAAATGTTTGTTCTACTTTGACCAGATGCCATAAACATCTTACTAAGAAGAAGCAGTGCAAATATGCTTATTTTTCAATTAAATCTCCCCTGAGAATGTAATTAGTTGCCAATACTTATTTTCACATTTTTTTTTCCTTTTTTTTTTTTCACATTTTATCATGTATTTGCATTTGTGAAGTTTTAAGAGCTGGAGAAAACATAGTAAAATATTATTTTACTAGTTTCTGAAGGGTTTTGAAGAATGCTTCCAATAAGCTTTTCCACTTCTTAAATTAATGCAAGTTGTTTTGCTAGTTGTCATCCTGCCCCTGCGTCTTCTCAGACATTTCCAGGCTCTGTCAGCCTTCAGATACTTCGCAGTTCACATTCCTTTCTGAGACTGGGAGGCCTTTGTTCATTATCATTATCACAATCATGTTGCTAATATGTGAAAGTTGAATAGATCTTGCTTTTTCCTTCATTTTTCTCAAAATTTCTTTTGGAAAGACAAGATCAATAGGCACTCTTCTAAACAATGTTTCTCAGTGTTTTAAATAACATCTTTGAAAAAAAAAGTATTACCTTATCTGGTACATAGAGTAATATCTACCTCCAATCCTCTTACTGCTGATAAAAGAGAAATAAATGCTTATGAAATTGAGATGAAGAATGTATCTGAGACTAAATCAGGGAGCCAGATGCCTCCAACCATCCAACCATTTTTTAATTCTTTCATTCAACAAATTTGCAGTTATTCACCATGTCTGATACCAGGAACTAGAGACATCCTGGTAGACAAAAACAGATCTAGTTTTTGCCTCGTGGAGCTCATAAAGCTTAGTGGAGAAGAAAGATCTTAATTGTTAAGCCCATCCAAATAAATGAAAACTTTAAGAAGTGTTATACAGAAAAGTGGCACAGGGTTATGGATGTTTGCAACAGGGGACTCTAGGCCAGGACATCAGGAAAAGTTTCCCTGAGGAAACTATGTCTGGACTGAAGTGTGGACAGAGTAGGAGCCTTCCCTGGTGAAGGAGGTCGGACATGATGAAAGGCACACCAGTCAGAGGAAACAGTATGTGTAAAACCCTAAGGAGGATTGGAACATGGTCTGTTTAAGACCTAATGAAGGCCAGTGTGGCTGAGACCCAGAGCCTGGGTGGCAAATGATCCAAGATGAGCTAAAAAATTAAGTGGGCAAAGGAATCTGCTGCACCCATAGGCCAGGTTGAGGATTTTAATCTTCATTCAAGATTAATAGGAAATATTCAAGGGTATTGTTTTGGAGGAGAGTGGGAGGACTCACATGAGTTGCGTACATTTTTAAAAGATCATTCCAGCTAAAGGGCCCCCTGTAGGGAGGGGCAGATGGAACATATGGAGACCATGCAGGTTACTACAGCTATCCAGAGAGGAGGTAACTGGGATTAAGAGGTCAAGGATACTTATTTGTGTCATAAAGACTTCAAGTAACTTGATTCAGAAAAGGATACTATAAAACAAGTAGACGAAACTCTGATAGGCTACATGCTCCCAGAGCCATCATTTGGAGCTTCCTGTAGAGTCCCACATGGTGACAGTGAGATAAGAAGGCAGTCAGAGGCACAATCGGGAGTGGAGGCCCTTCTTTTGCTCCCCACCGTCTGTAATCAAGGGGCAGTGGGTGAGACCTGGTGAGGAGATACAGCCATCACACAGCCATCCAACTGACTTTCAATGATTTCAGCATTTTTTCCTCCAAATATGCCACTCAGAGAGCAAGAAAAGTGAAGCCTGCCAGTGACTGTTTATTAATGATGACAGAGGGCCTGGCACCCAGCACAGAGGTTGGCTTACAGATACTCTTCATGTCCCAGGATGAGAAATGGTAAAAAGTCAATGCTCAGAGTGAATGGCATATGAGCACGTAAGTCAAAATAGTAAAATATATTGCTTTGCTTTCTGTTTATTTGCAAACTGGCTTTATACTGATGATTCAGCACTCATAAACCTAAGACTCAAGAGATGAGACTCAATAGAACTCCAGGAAAGAAAATGAGAAAATATTGTTCCAGAGGAAAAAAGAAATTAGACTCAAACTGTTGTATTACAAGCTTGCTGAGAATTTTTATTGGGAATGGGTAAGGAACAATGCAAGCATTCCCTACACATTCCTTTTAAACAGACATGGAACATTTACAGAAATAGATAATCTGCTGGAATGTCCTAGTCACTGCAGTGAGGAAAAATTTGTAGCAAATATAACTGCCTTTCTAAAAAGATTTGGAAGACTATACTGAATAATTATGATAATTAATAAAAATAGCTCAATAAAGTGGATATAAGGGCCACATTAAAAATGAGTAACTCCCCCATACACTAGGAATAACAAATCACAATGCATAATTTGAAAAATGTTCCCATGCCAGTATTAGCAAAATAATAACAAAAATATCAAGGAGTAAATCTCACAGTATGTTGAAAATATGTGGAAAAGAAGCTATTAAGTTTTACTAAAATACATACAAATTTAAAAATAAATGAATGGTCATACCATGTTCCTGAATAGGATAACTGAATGATATTAAAATTTGCAAGCCCACAGCTATATGGTCAATTAATCTTTGACAATGCAAGAAAGAATATCTAATGGAAAAAAGATAGTCTCTCCAACAAAGTGTTGGAAAAACTGGACAGCGACATGCTAAAGATTGAAAGTAGATCTTTTTCTTACACCATCCACAGAAATAAATTCAAGATGGATTAAAGACCTAAATGTGAGACAGGAAATCATTAAAATCCTAGAGGAGAACACAGGCAGCAACCTCTTTGACATCAGCCCTAACCTTTGACATCAGCTTCTCTTGAGGCAAGGAAAATAAATGCAAATATTAACTACTGGAACTTCATCAGATAAAAAGCTTCTACACAGCAAAGGAAACAATCAATAAAACTAAAAGGCAACCTATGGGATGGGAAAAGATTTTTACAAATGACATACGAGTTGACAAAGAGTTGGTATCCAAAATCTATAAAGAATTTATAAAACTCAACACCCAAAACACAACCCAATTAAAAAATGGAAAGAAGATATAAACAGACATTTCTCCAAAGAAGATATCCAGATGGCCAACAGACACACATTAAAAAATTTTCAACATCACTCATCATTAGGGACATACAAATTAAAACTACAATGAGATATCACCTCACACCAGTCAGAATGGATAAAATTATAATACAGGAAATAGCAGCATTAACCAAAGGATACAAATATACTAATTCAAAGGGAATGGAAAAAGGGAATATTTATAGCAGCATTATCAACAATAGCCAAATTATGGAAAAAGCCCAAATGTCCATTGACTGATGAATGGATAAAGAAGATGTGGCATATATACAACGGAATATTACTCAGCCATCAAAAGAGTGAAATCTTGCCATTTGCAATGGCATGGATAGAGCGAGTATAATGCTAATTGAAATAGGTCAGTTAGAGAAAGACAAATACCATAGGATTTCACTCATATGTGGAATTTAAGAATTAAAAAAAATGAACATGGGGGTGGGAAGAAAGGAAAACCAAGAAAAAGAAACAGACTCTTAACTAGAAAGAACAAACTGATGGCTACCAGAAGGGAGGGGGGAGGCAGGGAGGTGTTAAGTAGGGGATGGGGATTAAGGAGAGCATTTGTTGTGATGGACGCCGGGTGTTGTATTTAAGTGCTGAATCACTAAGTTGTACACCTGAAGTAATATTACACTGTGGTTAACTAACTGGAATTTAAATAAAAGCTTGAAAAAATTGCAATTTATCCAAAATAATTTATAAATTCATGTAGACCAGCCAAAATCCCCGGTAGCATTTTTGAGGGTTTTTTTTTTTATTTGATTTTCAACTTTTCTAAAAATGATCTGGAATGGAAAATATGCAAAAAGTAGTTTTAAAGAATTTAAGAAAACTCTCTGGCCAATCAAGTATTAAAATACACCAAAGTAGCAGTAATTAAAACAGCATGGACCTGGCATGGGAGCATCCAAATAACTCAATGTAATAGAGAAGGATCCAGAAAGAAACTCTCACATATGAGATGACAATACTTGATATAGGTAATATCTCAGATCACTTGAGGAAAGAGTGGAGAAGCCAATTATCTGTGTTGATACAACTGAATCTCCATCAAAGAAAAAAAAAAGTAAAATTAGATCCCTGCCTCACACTATACATAAAATGACATCAAGATAGAAGCAACTTCTAAACATTTTTTTAAAACTATAAACCTACCAGGAGGAAATAAAAAATTTTTGTTCTCTTGAAATGACATCAGAAAAATCTTCTTAGCTCTTAATACACAAAATTTTATAAGCTATGAAGGAAAATCAATATATTTACTAATGTACAATTTTAAAGTTTTCAAACAGAAGAGTAGATAAAAAGACATGAGAAACTGAAAGAAAATACTTACAAATACTATAACAAAGGGTTAATTTGTATTAAGATTCAAAACACAACCACAGAAAAATAGGCAAGATATACAATGCAATGGCTATTGGACACATGAAAATATTTATCAACTTCACTACTAATCAGGAATATGCAAATTCACACAAGATACATTCTCTCAGTTGGAACAAATTATTTTAAGATTTGTGTGGAATCAGAAAAGACCCTGAATAGCCAGGGGAATTTTAAAAAAGAAAACCATATCTGGGGGCATCACAATGCCAGATTTCAGGTTGTACTACAAAGCTGTGGTCATCAAGACAGTGTGGTACTGGCACAAAAACAGACACATAGATCAATGGAACAGAATAGAGAACCCAGAAGTGGACCCTCAACTTTATGGTCAACTAATATTCGACAAAGGAGGAAAGACTATCCATTGGAAGAAAGACAGTCTCTTCAATAAATGGTGCCGGGAAAATTGGACATCCACATGCAGAAGAATGAAACTAGACCACTCTCTTGCACCAGACACAAAGATAAGCTCAAAATGGATGAAAGATCTAAATGTGAGACAAGATTCCATCAAAATCCTAGAGGAGAACACAGGCAACACCCTTTTTGAACTCGGCCACAGTAACTTCTTGCAAGATACATCCACGAAGGCAAGAGAAACAAAAGCAAAAATGAACTATTGGGACTTCATCAAGATAAGAAGCTTTTGCACAGCAAAGGATACAGTCAACAAAACTCAAAGACAACCTACAGAATGGGAGAAGATATTTGCAAATGACGTATCAGATAAAGGGCTAGTTTCCAAGACCTATAAAGAACTTATTAAACTCAACACCAAAGAAACAAACAATCCAATCATGAAATGGGCAAAAGACATGAACAGAAATCTCACAGAGGAAGACATAGACATGGCCAACATGCACATGAGAAAATGCTCTGCATCACTTGCCATCAGGGAAATACAAATCAAAACCACAATGAGATACCACCTCACACCAGTGAGGATGGGGAAAATTAACAAGGCAGGAAACCACAAACGTTGGAGAGGATGCAGAGAAAAGGGAACCCTCTTGCACTGTTGGTGGGAATGTGAACTGGTGCAGCCACTCTGGAAAACTGTGTGGAGGTTCCTCAAAGAGTTAAAAATAGACCTGCCCTATGACCCAGCAATTGCACTGCTGGGGATTTACCCCAAAGATACAGATGCAGTGAAACGCCGGGACACCTGCACCCCGATGTTTCTAGCAGCAATGTCCACAATAGCCTAACTGTGGAAGGAGCCTCGGTGTCCATCGAAAGATGAATGGATAAAGAAGATGTGGTCTATGTATACAATGGAATATTCCTCAGCAATTAGAAACGACAAATACCCAACATTTGCTTCGATGTGGATGGAACTGGAGGGTATTATGCTGAGTGAAATAAGTCAATCGGAGAAGGACAAACATTATATGGTCTCGTTCATTTGGGGAATATAAAAAGTAGTGAAAGGGAGCAAAGGGGAAAGGAGAAAAAAATGAGTGGGAAATATCAGAAAGGGAGACAGAACATGAGAGACTCCTAACTCTGAGAAACGAACTAGGGGTGGTGGAGGGGGAGGTGGGCGGGGGGTGAGGGTGACTGGGTGGCGGGCACTGAGGGGGGCACATGATGGGATGAGCACTGGGTGTTATTCTATATGTTGGCAAATTGAACACCAATAAAAAATAAATTTATATATATAAAAAAGATACATTCTCTCCCCATTTGGAATTGGCCAAAATAAAAAAAGACTGTAGATTAGTGAGAATTTGTAACAATGAACCTTATTTCTAAACAAATAATTTTAACACCCTGGAAAGATTTTAAAGACAATCTGCCTAGATCCCACTTCACACCAATTGGTTTAAAACTTCCATGAATATTACCTGAGCATTGAGATTTTTGCTTTGTTTAGTTTTTAGGAGCCTGGCTGATTTCACTGTGTTCAAGGTCAAAAATCATTGGTATATTACTAATTGAGTGTAAACTAGTATTTGCTTTGTGTAAGTAGCTACAAAATTTTTTTTTTATTCAAACCAAGCTTGGTCAGTTTATTACTTTTCATTATTTCTCTTTAAATTTTAAAATTTCATTGTAATACTTCTCTAACTTCATTGTGCATATATTGTTTCTTGTTTAAAATAGATTGAGGTGGAACTGATATGCAAAAAACGAGTTGGGACACATGCGTACATCTGTGAAACCATCACCACAATCAAGATAACAGGAACATCCATTGCCTCCAAAAGTTTTCTTATGTCTCTTCCCTTTTTGTCATACTTACACTTACCATGAGATCAAATACCCTCTTACATTTTTTAAATGTACAATTCAATATTGTTAACTATGCTGTGCAGCTCTCTAGAGCTTGTGAAACTAAAATTTTGTACCAATTGAACACCTCCCCATTAGAACTATCAAAATTTTAAATGTACACAGTCTTTGACCCAAGCAATTCTACTTCAAAGTAGCTATCCTACAGAAATAGGATACATATCCAAAGAATATGTAAAAATATTTACAATGTTGTAATAATAAAAATTGATTTGGGAGACAAGGCAAAATGTTATCAGTAAGGGAACTGTTACATAAATTATTGATATATTCATATAGTACAAAACAATGTTGTAATTAGAAGAACTGAGGCAGATATGGAGGATCACCAAGAAAACATTAAATATAAAATGCAAAATGTCACATAACAAGTAGTCTGACTTCATTTCATACATAAAAATTTCATACATATATTTATATAAACAGAAACATCTGGAAGGGGGCTTTCCCTGTTATTCTTTTGCATGGCTTAAATTTTAGGGTATATATTAATGTATTATTTTTATAAGATTTAAATAACTTAAATACAGAAAAGAGATAAGGGAGGGCTAGAAGAGAAACGTGTGCTTCTGCAATGCCCTGCATGTCCCAGAAATATCAGAAGGCCACAGCCAGCCACACACCCCCAGACAGCAGGAGCTGGGAAAGGAGCCACAGCCTTTGCCAGTGGGACTAGCAAAGGCTAGTGGACCACAATGGGACCTAGAGTTTAATATTTTTCCTACAAATATGCAATTTCTAATAATGAGTACAATACAAGTATATGCATATAAAATGAAAAGATCACTTATACCAAATCTGGTACCTTTTACTCCCTAACTCTTCTATTTATAGATTCTTCAATGTGCAAACTTTTATAATAGGACCTGAATATGTGTTTTTTCAATAAAAAGTAAAGCAGCCTAAAGCATTATACAAACTGGGAACTAGGCAACGCTACTTTTCTACCATTTATTTAGCCTCTCAAGTAAATTTGGGGGAAAGCATACTTTGAGGAACAAACAATAGTGTTGCTGGCAATACACTGAGCAACAAATTCCCCCCATTTTACATTTTCAGATTACATAAAACTGAACAGAAGTCACATAAAAGTTTGATAGCAAAGTTCTTTACAATCAAATATCTTATGACTAGCTAGATGAGCAATGTGTAATATCATAGAATTGTATTCTAGCTGGGCGGGCTCACAGGTACATTTATGAATGAATGAATGAATGAATGAGTTAAAGCTTAAGGGAGCTCCCTTGAGATTTTTAACATCGTCATTTTCCAGTAGGTAAGTTGATGTGGTTGTATAATGTCAGCCAATGGTGGTATGAAGTGTTATGATTCAGTAGCATTACTTTATCGTTCTTATCCAGTTATCTTTGCTTTTCTCCACTCTTGTTTATGATACCCAAGGGGCAAAAAGAGCTTATAGCTCAAAAACTAAAAAGCTCAATTAGTTTATTTGTGGAATACAGATTCCTCTGTGGAGATGAGGAGACTCTCCGTCACTTTCATGACCTCCTTTGTAACAAAGGATCATTTTTTTGGGGGGCAATATATAAATATACAAGTGACACACAACTCAAGTAATCCAAGTACTTAAAGTATGTTCATGACTTACCTTGCAGTATTTAAGAAAACATAAGTGCAAATTCTACTAAGTAGAAATTTTTTAGGTGATGCAATTTAAAATATCTTATGATTTCTAACAGTGTTTTTTTTTTTTAAGGATAAAACTCTTTTGTCATGGAGACATTTTTTTAAAAGTTAACCCACATCAATGCAACACCACATGTATTAACTTAAAGACTTTCTCAGGAAGGTGGTAGTAACTTTGCTTTCTAACTACTGCCATTCATTTGAATATATAAAAAGTGACCATTTTTTCCATTTTTTTAAGGATTCTGCTGAACACAAATAACACTGTTCTATCACAATCTTCTCCATCTCTTTCAGTATAAACTTAGCCAAAGAGCACACTCTCATAGTGCCTTCCAGAAATGAACATTGAATTCCTTTGTTTAGAAATGCTCCCTGTTTATTTAGTTTCTTACTCAAATGAAGAAAACCAAACAAGAGAGTAAATAGGAGGACACAACAGCAAGGCCTGAAGGCCCTCTGTGTCCTGAGTTTCTTGACAGAGGAACAGAATAACTAGGCAACAGGCAGTAAAGATAGAAGCCTGAACATCAGCCTGGCCCACGGCCACCTCGCCTTCTGTGTGGCCCAGAGTGAACTATTTCTCAGCTTTTCCACCAATGAAATAAGGATCACACTACCTGCACCTCCATACCCAAAACCCGAGTAAGGGGAAAGGAATTTAATTAACTGTAATTGACTGTAAAGTACATCAAATTCCTGCAATGAAAAATCACATAACTCCCAATTACCACTTAGAAGAACTCTTTAACCAATTAAGGTGGTTGTGTGTGTGTTTAATCAGCTCATGAAAGATTATTAAGGAACTGAATGCCACAAAAGTAGTCTTTAACAAAGGTTTTAAAGTTTCAAAATGTCTCTGCAGCGAATCCCCTTCCAGACGGGGAAATCTAAAACATGCCAAGGACAGAGCCTGCGGGGTCTCCTGGGAAGCCTTGTGGAATTTCTGATGTGATTCTTTGAGTTTCTGATGTGATTCTGCTCACTGTGGAACAGAGTCTTGGTCACTGCAAAGCTGGGGGGTAACTTCACTTTTCATGGCCTGAGAGATCTCAATTTGCAGATACGTAACAGAGCAGGAGAGTAACTAGCAAGACCCCTGGCTCACATGAAAGGTGAAATAAACACCAGTGTTTCACGAATTTGATCAAAGACAATTAAAAAAAAAAATTAGGCACCACCCTCACAACATGGTGGCTGGGGGAAGAGAATGAATGTGTGGTGATGCCCAGTTGTGATCATATGATGTCACTCAGCAGCCAGCATTAGCCATTCTCCACTGAGTGACACATGTCTGGACAATATCACCATCCCCCAGGACTTGGGAACAACGACTGCACAGATTTAACATTTAAGAATGATACCACATTTGTGAATTTACATTAAAAACCCCATCTTTCCCTGACTTCATCATAGGAAGGAACCATAGTTCCTTATGGTTTTAGGGTGTAGGAGCTTTCAACTGGAGGGAACCTTACTTTAAAAATAAACATTGTTCTCTTTTTGCTTCAAACTTTCCTATCTTTCTTTAATTAATCTTTTTTTATCTACTGGCTAGTTGCATAAAATTACCAAATAAAATGTTACTTTAAGATTTAAAAAAAAAAAAGCTGATGAATCAATCTGTTTGTAAGCTGGCAAACTAATATTTAAGGAAAGACTTCTATTGGAATAATAATGGAATTTTGATCTAAAAATATCGCTTTGGGGGATGGCTGGGTGGCTCAGCGGTTGAACATCTGCCTTTGGCTCAGGTCGTGATCCCAGGGTCCTGGGATTGAGTCCCATATTGGGCTCCCCATAGGGAGCCTGCTTCTCCCTCTTCCATTGTCTCTGCCTCTCTCTGTGTGTCTCTTGTGAGTGAATAAATAAAATCTTTAAAAAAAACTTGCCTTGGTTGTACTAACTGGAATGGGAGGCAGCTACTTTCTGATTAGTTATTAAGAGGTCATATTCCTTCATGAATAAAAAGACAAAAACAGGCACAATGCTTCACATGCTCATTCATGCCCTTGGGTCCAGAAGCAGTAGTTCGATTTTTAATGAATAATGTGAGCTTCAGTCCTTTATTTCCAACTACGGCATGGGCATTTCTATTTGGGTATTTCATTCTCTTCAAACTCAATCTGATCCAAACCCAAGCCTCCTCATAAACTGACCTGCTTCCTTTCCTAGCCATTTCTTTGCTGCTTCCAAGATACTTCCAAGGACAGTATCCTATTCAAAGCCCCCAGCACACTCTGATCACTGCAACCCCCTGGTTACTGGTCTTCTGTCTCTTCCCAGTCTGATTCATTATGTAGACCACCTACTGCTGGACTCAACTTTCTAAATCCCTGCTTTCATCATCCTGATCCCCTGGCTGGGCTCTGATCAAAATCCCAGGTGTAGAAATAGGCATCCTGCAAGGAGGAGGCACACCTGGGAAGATGGCCCTGGGGATTGACCCCAGATGCTTCCATTATTGCCTCAAGGACCCAGGAACAAGACCAGCTGAGATGAAGCACTTCAGAGTAGCGGCAGACATCTACAAGCCCGCTTGCTAATAATCTCCCATCTGAGCCTGGAGGTAATGCCAGAGTAGTATTGACATCTTATCCTCAAGTGACAAGGAAATGCCTATAAGGGAGATAGAGCAGGATTCTAGACCCAGTCTCTGTGATCCCTCCAAACTACCTAAAATCTTAACCAGTCACATTCTTGGCATCACTCTATAGCCTCCTCAATTTTCTCCTGGATTTATTTATCCTATAGTATTAAGTTCCATACCCAATCCTTCTCCAATCCACACAGTAATAGATTTCAATAGGCTTGAAACCTTGTGTCCAGAAATTCATTCTTCAGTTTCATGATAGGTATAATGTGTATGAAATGCAGACCTACTTATAGTTACAACTGTTCAACATTTTCTCTCACTTGACTGAAGAGTACCCATTTGTATTAACTTATAATACTATAATACTTGTGACTAATCCACATTTCCAAACAAAATAAAATTCTGCAACTCTCCTCCTATTTCATAAAGGGGTTCTTTGTGAATGTAACTGGTTGAGTAGTAAAACTTCCACATTTTACAAAACTTCACAGAATCAGTGTGGGATGCACCTTAACAAACTATCTTCCCCAATTGCTGGAATCGATCCAAAGCAAAACATTTTAATTGCGAGATTTTAAAGCAGCCCTGGCCAGGGGAAAAATAATACCCATAGAAAGCTAGAATATACAGCAATAAAATTGCATATCTACATGGAGAAAGGGAACAGGAAAGGGAGAGGGTAAGAGAAGGTGGGAAAGATGTCAAGAGCAGAAGGAATGACTCTGGCTCACAGGGAGGAAAAACTGCTCTCAAGGAGCTGAGCATGAAGAACAGCACAGCCTGGCCCTTTGGGAACCCATTCTCTCCCCATCACACCTCCTGAGCAGAGGGTTGAGAGACAAGCCTGTACTCACTGGCTAGGCACTCTGCAAGACATAGAAGTGAGTTTAATATGGTCTTTCCATTTGAGTAGCTGACAAGACAGACAAGTTGAACCATAAAGATAGCAGAAGAAAGAATGTGTTTCTTGCTAAGGAAGCTGAAAAGGTGGTTTATTGCTTCTTTTAGAACTCGGGTACAGAGTCATCTGTTATGTGTGTGGGGGGAGGAAGAAGTTGGAAGGTTAAAAAGTAAAAATGCAAAGTCTTCATTAGTTTAAAAATTAAATTGTATTCTAAAAATCTAGATTAAAAGAATATATGCATATATAAAACTTGTAAGTTGAAATGAATGTATGTCAAAGCCAAATAATTAAATATAAATTCCCTTTACTTACATGCCAAGATCTGAGCTCATAGCTCTGGATAAATAACAAGCTATAGTTCATTGACCTGTTTGGGTATTAATGAGCTCATCAAATTTTTTTCAACAATTACAGACATTGCTGTACTTGGAAAATGGTAAGTAGAAAGTCAGGTCAACATTAACATTTTTCTACTAGTGTAAGTCTACATTTAAGGCATAAGTCTGCAATTAAAATGTCAGGTGTATTTATTTTGAGATTACCTAGAGACATTCAATTTTGCATTTCATAGACTTTTAATATCCTTTTGTGTCCCCATATAAAACATTTATCTGTGTCAAAAAGCTTGAAATCATTTGTAGATATACTTTTTCTTTTATTGGCTATGTTAAGAATATCTACCTGTGGGAACTATAATAATTCCAAGCAATTTACTGTCTGGCCAAAAGTATCACATTTGCACATGATTTATTGATGAATAACTTGTGCAAGCTTAAGTAGCACTTCATCAATAAATGTTTTCCTTAGCTGTTCTGGGACAGAAATAGTGCATCCCTTTTTGGCCTGATTTATATGGACTTATCCTAAATAGTCGAAAAACTCAAGATAGTTATCCAATAGTTAGGCTATTACGAGAAACGCTCATTGCCATGTTCACTGGGAGGATATTATTAAGGATGTCATTCACTACCACACTCACTGTCTGCTTCATTAAGTCCTCAGGGAGAAAATTCTTTCTGCTCTTAGTACCAGGATCAGTTACACACATTGGCAACTGGGCTATTTTTACCTCATGATGGTAAGAGTCTTTCCCTCATGGTATTAACTCTGTATTTCCCTCCTTTTATTGGTTGCTAGAAAATTTAAAGCAAAAGTTGAAGGCCAGCTTTGCAAGTCCAGAAGACTCCACACCATATGTTGTCTATAATAATAATAATATGTAACAGAAGCCATTATTATTACTAACGAGTACTGAGTACTTTCTGCTAAGCACTTTATATGTGTCAGATCTTTTTCATAATAATCATAAAACATGAGAACCTTTGTTTTTGCCAACTTGACCAATGAGAAAACAAACTGAAACTCACAGAGGTCAGTCAAATACCTCAAGGCTACTGAGCCAGTAAGTGGCAGACGCCTGACCCAATTAGAATCTTTCTAACATGGAAGGTCATGCTTCTAACTGCTCTGGTAGTGTGCCTCCTGGTCCATCCATGCGTCTTTCCTGTTGACTCTTTATTTCCTTTGACTAATGAAATAAAGTTAACAGACCAGAATTATTTGTATAAACACCAGGGCTCCCATCTGGCTCAAGTTGTTCAAGTGCTAGATGGCAAAATTCTCTGATGCATTTCCCTCCCCCCCCCCCCCAGAGTGACATGTGCTTTATGAGTACAGGAGAGATGGTGGGAAGATCCACGGACCTTCCTACCATCAGGAAGGTCTTCTGAGTCTGAACATTGGTGCTGTGCATGCTAGGCTGAACCACTATGTTGACTGCATGATTTGTATGCAAAGACGCCCACCAAGGGCATGTGCCTGACCATGGGGCCTGACCTCCAGCCTGTGCTCCAGATAGTTTCCAAATTCCTAGGATAGGAATATTCAAGATCCCAGAGTAAGATCTCCAAATTCTTAGGAATTCTTGAAATGATAATCATTCCATGTTTTTTCCCAAATTGTATTTATATATTTTTAGGTGATAATGATGATCCTAAAAGTTTTCCATAATAATAAATAGTATATCATTTTTTGTAATAGATATGCTAAAAATTTCAGAGGTTTTCTATTAAAAAAAACCTCAAACATATCTATTGCAATAACATGAAAAATGATCTCCACTAAAAGAGGGGAACATTACCACGAAATAAATGCCAAATCAAAGCCATTTTAAAAATTGAAGTTGATATAAAAATATTTACTATTTAAAAGATATTATTCTTAAGATGAAATTTTAAAACAAAGCATTTAATAACTAGGCTTTCAAAAGCATAGTACCTAAGGTGGGCATTAGGATTTGCTTCACAGAAGCTCCCATCCTTTTTTAATGATGAAAATCTTTGATTTGCTTGCCTGGATCCTGGTCTGGCCATTGAAATCTATGTTACAGTGGAGAATTAGAATACTTTTTCCCAATTTCTTGACTAATTTTTCTTGGGATTCAGGAAAACATAGATTTTTTTTTCCTGAGAAATACAGGGAATTGCAGCTGGGACCATGCTAAGAAAGGGGGCATATTTTTCTTCTAAAGCAACTTTCTCAGCTACAAAGCTGTGTCCATGCAGAGGATGTTTATTGAATTCACAAAAATGTATGTATAAACTATTTTACCTGTCAGCTTTGAAGGACCTCAAGGGCACCAGAAAAGTAGCCTTAAGTAATTTAGGAGCCACATAAATATCTTTACATATTGCAAAGCCATTGGCAAATGCCCTTGATTCACTCAATCATGTAGAAAAGCTGGAGGAAACTATGAGTTAAGTAAAAATGTTTTTACGAGTACTTCTCAACTATTGCTTTAGTCCTGGCCTACCTAGACATTATCAATATCAGTTATCCACTGATATTAATCTGGGTTTTGGCAAATCATTTTCCCTGCCCTGCCCCCATTCATGTCTTAAATACATTATATAGGCCATTATTATGTAACATGTGTTTACACATATTATGTTGAGAGTAATGAAAAGGGACTGATACATATTTTAAGTATCTACAATGTACCAAACACTATCCACATCTTTCAAATATGCTTTACCAACCCTGAAGTAATCCTATAGGACAGGTATTAACCTATTTTCCATAGGTTAAGAAAAATAAGGCTCAAAGCTATAATCAACAGCTATACTGTTGGTAAGTAACACAGCCTAGAAATTATAGTCCAACTTTAAAACAAATCCATGTTCTTGATGCCACAGCATACTGCAAGGTGTAAAATGATGGCAAGTCATAATAGCTGCTGGCTACCATGGCCCAGGGGAAAGGGTTGGTACCAGGCAGACCGGCTGCTCCACGAGGACTAACCGTGCTATCCTCAGGGTAATAAGACCTTCCCCTGTGCACACAGGGTAATAAGACCATTCCCCATGCACATTTAAATAATAACGGGAGTTTTTACTACTCTTATTTGAAAAAAAATATATATATATACATATATAATCAATTTGGAAGTAGAATATACATTTTTAGGAAAGGAATTAAAAGAATCATTGTAAACACAATACAAAGAGGTTTGTCTTACCTTTAAATGTTTCACCAGTTTCTGAATTTGCCAATATTCAGATGACAAATCTGCATTTGCTTCCTGACGACGATCAGGTGGTTCTTCATCTTCCTCATTCTCTGAGGAGCTGTCACTAAGAATTTCCTCAATCTTCTCAGCACTCTTACTAAGAACAGTAACAACCACCACATATAATAAACATATTTATGCTACAAAATGGATGTGGTTATAATCATTAATATTTCAGCAATATGAACATAAGCAATGTATAAGGTACCAATACCTTCTGAGTTCTAAAGATCTTTGCTAAGATCTAAGCAAGGAGATGAATAAATCCCTGTCTCTGTACCAGGTGCAGTTCATTATTATTGCTTTGTATGCAATAATAATAAAGAAAATAGTAAGAAATGAACAAAGGCATTAAGTATATGTCCTATGGCTGTGCTGTACAAAAAGGCAGCCACAAGTCATAGAAGTTAAATATCTTCTGGTTATTTATGTTTATATTTATTTAAATTTATTGATTGAATCATGTTTATATTTATTTATCAAATTGAAATGAAATACAATTAAAATTTCAGTTTTTCAGTCAAAATAGCCACATTTCAAGCTCTCAACACTCACCTACTATACCAGAAGCTTAGATAGAAACCATTTCTATCATCAGGGAGAGTTCAATTGGGCAGCACTGCAAATGCCCACAGGAAGGGTGTCTCTTTTATGAAAGGGAGTACACTTTGTTCCTCACTGCTCTAGAAGCTTCTAACTCAACATCAGGGCCATGGATACCAGCAAGTTCACTCAAGCTTTCATCACCATATCTAATTCATTCTCATTTTCTCTTTCGCTCCATCCTCTCTTCCCTCCAATCCCCCTGTGTGATCTCTTCTCTCAATGTCTTTCCTCATTCTGTTTTGAAGCAAAGGAGAAAGCATATTTCTAATAATTGCACAGAAGTAACTTTCAAGTTTTATTAATTTTTAAAAAGATCTTCTGTTTATTTATTTGAGAGATAGAGCATGAGCAGGGGATAGGTAGAGCAGGTGGGAGAAGCGGACTCCGTGCTGAACAGGGAGCCTGAAGTGGAGCCAGGGCTTGATCCCAGGATTCTGGGATCATGACCTGAGCTGAAGGCAGATGCTTAACTGACTGACTCACCCAAGCGCCCCTGAGTTTTATAAATTTTTAAGATTTTTTTTTTTTGAAAGGTGCTTTTGCACAGAGAGTCATGCAGAATGATGCTCCTGTGCTGTCTGGGCTGCAGTGGAGTGAAACTGAAATCCTGAACTGAAGTGCCTGTTCCAATTCATCAAGCCACATGATGAGTTTCAGTTTAATGTATTCTCTTGTCCAACAAATGTCAGGAACCTGGTTTGGTTCCAGAGCAAAATCTGGTAGATAAGGCTTACTTAAGAACCAATGTAAATTTAACTCAAAGGTCCCAGATTGAAACATATACTAAATAACCTATATCCTCCAGAGAATCTCTAAATGTACTTTCCCTTAGCCTAGCAAGCTCCTGGAGTTAAGAGCAAGGTGCACTGGGTTGACCCAATCACTCTCGAATCATGTTAAAAAAAAAAAATCAGTACCTCAAAGGAAAGCTGTTCTCTTTTTCCAATGATGAACCCTTTGACATATAACCTTAAATGGCTTTCCCTATTTTATGAGGTTCCCTTCCGGTCCTGTCCCATAGCAACCATACATTTGGGAGGTAAAAATAAGCAAATCTCAATGTTTCACTGACCTATGAACTCCACCTTAAGAAATACTTCTCTACTACATCATTATATCCACTTAAGAAGAGACATAGAGAAGTTCACATTTTTGTCAGAGTAATGGTTGTTGCTTGGATATACTACCCCTTTACCCTTATCTATTACTCTAGAATTCTCTGACTCACTAAATTTTTTTTTGACTCACTAAAATTTGACTTAAAATTGAAACATGTAAGGCCAAACATTTAGTTTAGGAAAGATGAAGTAGATCTTAAGTACATAAAAATCCTGGATATTATATATAAAACAAACACGATAGGACTCTGACAGGTTGAAAGGAGAAGAAAGACTATTTAAGGATCTACAGACTTGAGGAGCAACACAATGGTGAGTTCCTTGGGTTTTTTGTCTCGTGTATTCCAGATTGGGTACTAGAGAAGATAGTGATGCAGAATTATCAGTGGGCACAGGGAAAAAAGCACCTAAGAAAAGCCTGCTCTTTCTACTCAGAGGACCAGAAAAGGAACAGCTTAACAAGATAGAAAACTTTTAGGCAACAGATGATCTATTCTAGTCAACACCACAGAAAACACTGTGGCTCACCCCCACTTCTGCTAACAATGCTAAGAGAAGAGTGTTCTACCTTTATCAGACTACAACAAAACTCCCTAATCCCTGTGTCAGAAGAGACCTAATGGAGAGTCAGAATTTCCACCAACCCCAACCCCACTGACAAATAAACAGAGTCTCTTCCTCTCTGTTACCCACAGAGACCTAGTCAGAGCTTGAACTTCCATTACCAGTTAAAAATGATGAGAAGCCCCTCGCTCACCTCCCCAAGTTGTCAATGAAGGCCTAATTGAAAATTTGTAATTTCCTTCTCTAACCTGAGGAGACAATACACATCTTATTCCACCAATGTGATGTAGGAGGAAACCTGCTAAAACATAAAATTTAAATAAGATTCAGAAAAATTAAGAGAATCATAGAATCTCAAACATTATTAAAACCTAAAAATTACCCATTCTTTTACCATGCTCCAAAAGGTAATAGATAAAAAAGACATTCATGGAAGAAAGGGTTAGAGAGAATGGAGAGAAAGAAAACCAAAACCAAAACAAACAAAAACAATGAACAGAAAAAAAAATATATATAATGACAATCTTAAGCCCTAACATAATAATGACATTAAAGGTAAAAGTTCTAAATACACCAATTAAAAGAATTTAACTTACTGTACCAAAAAGAAAAAGAAAAGAGAATCAACCAAATGCTACCTACATGGAACTCATTTCAAATGTAATGATATAATATCATTAGTTTGAAAGAAAAAGAGGAAAAAAACCCACCATGTAAACAATCAAAAGAAAGCAGAAGTGTCTATAAAATAATCTGATTAGGTAGACATCAATAAAAAGAAAATGACAAGGCATATAGAGGAACATTACATAATGACAGAGACATATCAATCCCAAATATGTACACACCAAACAGCAGAGCTGCAAAATGCATAAAGCAAAAATAGAACTAAAATGAGAAACAGAAAAATTATACTTAGAGACATCAATACTACTCTCTCATCAATTTGTGGAACAACTGGACTGAAAATAAGCTAGGATATAAAAGAAATCAACACCACCAAACAATATGATTTAATCCACTTTTATAGAATACTCCAACAGCAGCAGGCTCTACATTCTTTTAAGCACCCAAAGACTCTATACCAAGATAGTGTGACCACACAAAACCTCAACAAATTTAAAAGAACTAAAATTATATAGTGTGTGCTCATTGCCCATAATGAAATCAAACAAAAAAAAATCAATAACAAACAGAAGACGAAAAATCTCCAAGAGTCTGGAAACAAACAAACAAAAAATGCACTTGGGTCCAAGAAGCGAGCCTCAAGGGAAATTAAAAAAAAAAAAAAGCCACACTGAACAGAAATTAAAATGAAAATACAACATATCAAAAACTTTTGTACACAGATAACAGCTAACACAGTGCATAAAGGGAATTATATAGCACTAAATGTTTGCATTGGAAAAGAGAAGTCTCAATTCAATAATCTAAACTTAAGTCTAAAGAAACTAGAAAAAAGAATAAAGTAAACCCAATGCAAACAAAAAAGGAAATACTAAAGAGCAGAAATCAGTAAAATTAAAACAGAAAAACAATTTGAAAAATCAGTAACAAAAAGCTGCTTAAAGAAAAGATCAATAAAATTGACAAAACTCTAGTATAACTGACAAGAAAAAGAAAAGACACAAATACCAGTACCAACAATGAAACATGGGATATCACTACAGATCCTGCAGACAACAAAAGAATAATAAGAGAAAACTATGAACAACTATACACACATAAATTTGACAATCTAGATAAAATGGACCGTTCTTTTAAAGTATAAACTATCACAACTTGCCCAATATGAAACACATAATTTGAATAGCACAATTATTAAGAGAATTTAATTCACAATTAAAAAACCCAAAACAGAAGTCTTTAGACCCAGATAGCTTCACTGTAGAATTTTACCACACAGAAGAACACCAAATTTTATATGATCTCTTCTAGAAAATAGAATAGGAAGGAACTCATTTTACAAAGCCTGATATCAAACCAAAGACAGTGCAAACAAAAACAAAAACCAATACAATACTCTCAAGATTGTGGATGCAAAAATTCTTAACATAATATTAAGCACATGTAATTCAGCTACCTATAAATAGGATGAGTGCACTATGACCAAGTGGGGTTACTACAGAGATGCAAGGCTGATTTGGTATTCAAAAATCAATCAGTGTAATCAACCACACTAACAGCCTATAGAAGAAAAATGACATGATTATACAATTGATGTAGAAAAAAGATTTGACCAAAATGAACACCCAAATGTGAATAAAAATGTTCAGAAAACCAAGAACAGAAGGGACCTTTATCAACTTGATAAAGAATATTTGTACAAAAACCTACACCATCATCATACTTAATGGTGAAAGACTAAATACTTTTCCCTTAAGATTGAGAACAAACAAGGCTATTGTTCACTTTGATCACTGCTGACCAATACAGCACTGGAACTTCCACTTCTAGTTGTAAATCTAAGAAAAAATACACAAGACTTGTATGCTGAAAACCATAAAACATTAGTGAAAGTAATCAAATACTTAAATAAACCGAGATATATAATATTCATGGATTGGAAGAGTCTACATAGTAAAAATATCAATTCTTCCCAAATTAATATAGATATTTAATGTAATTTCCAAGAAAATCATCAGTGATTTTTTTCTGTTGGAGATATAGCAAGATTATTCTAAAATTTATGCAGAAAGGAAAGGAACTAGAATAACTAAAAGCAATTTTTGAAAAAAAAAAAAGTGAGAGAAATCACTTTTCCAGACTTCAAAATTTACTATACAGCTACAGTAATACAGATTGTGTGGTAGTGGTAAGGGGCTAGATGAAAAGAAAAAAATCAGTGGAATAGAACAGATACCCAGAATAGCCCCACATATGTACACCGAACTGATTTTGAAGAAAGATACAAAAGTAATTCAATGGTGGAAAGATAACCTTTTCATTAAATAGTGCTGGAGAAATTGGACCTCCACTTAAAAAAAAACAAAGCAAACAAAAAAACAACAACAACTAAATCTTGACCAAAGTCTCACACTAAAAATAAGAAAAAGGCCATAGGCTTTATAATGTAAAACTATAAACATTTTTAGAAAAAATAGGTGATAATCTTAAGGACCAAGGGCTTCATGAGGACTTCTTAGACATGACATCAAAAATACAACCCATACAGGAACCTGGGTAGCTCAGTCAGTTGAGCATCCGTCTCTTGGTTTGGGCCCAGGTCACAATCTCAGGGATGTAAGATTGAGCCCTGCACAGGGTCTGCCTGCTTGAGACTCTCTCCCTCTCCCCTTCTCTTCCCCATGCACTCTCTCTCTCTTTATCTCTAAAATAAACATATTAAAAATAAAAACAAAACAACCCATAAAAGAAAACATTGATAAATTGAACCTCATCAATAGTAAAACGTTATTCTATGAGAGAGACTCTATAAAAAGGATGAGAAAACAACTTACAGGGAGAAGGAAATATTTGCATACTACATATTCAATCAAGGATATCCAGAATAAAGAACTCTCGAAACTCAACATTTAAAAAGTGATCTGATTAGAACATAAAAAACAAAAGACAAAGAGACATTTCACTAGAGAATATATATGGATGGCAATAAGCCCATGAAAAGATGTTCAACATCACTAGCCATTAGGGAAATGCTAAGACCATGATGAAATAATACTATACATCTTGTAGAATAGCTCAAAACCAAAACCAAAAAAAAGTTTGGATGCAAAGGCAAGGATGAGGATAAACTCAGTTTCCCCTAAGTGTTTGATGGGAACTAAATGGTACAGCCAGTCTGGAAAAGTTAGATAGTTTCTTAAAAAGCTACACAATTATTATGTGTCAGCAATTGGGCATTTATCTTAGAGAAATGAAAACTTCATCCATATAAAAGCCTTTATATGATTGTTCATAGCATCTTTATTTTTAATATCCAAAAGCTGCAAACAATGAAAATGCTCCCAATAGGTGAATAATTAAATAAATGATGGTACAACCACACCATGGAATGCTACTCAGCAAAAATAATAAATAAATAAATAAATAAATAAATAAATAAATAAATAAATAAATAAATAATAAAAAAAATAAAAAAAAACGATTGCACTATGAACATATGCAACAACTTAGATGGATCTTAGGGGTATTATAGTGATGAAAACAAAGTCAATATCAAAAGTGTATAATTCCATTTACATGATATTCCCAAAATGATAAAATTATAGAAGTGGATAACAGGTTAATGGTTGCCAGGAGTTAGGATTATAGGGAAGAGGTGTGGGCATAACTATAAAGAGGTGGCAAGAGTGGCTTCCCAGTGGTGATGGAACCCTTCCACACACTGACTGACAGGGTCATCACACACATCTACATGGAATAAAGTGATAGAAAATGATACATGCACATTATATCAATATCAGTCTCCTGGTTTCAGTGCTGTAGGATAGTTATGCAAGATGCAACCACTGGGAGAAGCTAGGTGAAGGGTATGAGATTCCTCTGTACTATATTTGCAGCATTCTGTGAATCTGTAATTAATTCAAAATAAAAAGTTTTAAAAATAGTCAAATAAATCAAATAATTTATTATGTTGAACCCAAGAATATAGGATTAATGTAGTAGGGTGTCTTAAAGTTTCTTCTTTTTCTGTGTGCACAAACTTTATAATGTGAAATGTCTGCATTTCTTCCCACTACTACCCCAAACTTACTAACAAAAGTAGCTGACCCTCCTCCACATATGCCGCTTTTGTTGTCAAAATGAAAATGGAGTCAGAAGTTTACTAGCCTTCTATTGATGGCTGTTTTTTAAAATATTTTATTTATTTATTCATGAGACACAGAAAGAGAGAGAGAGGCAGAGACATAGGCAGTGGAAGAAGCAGGCTCCATGCAGGGAGCCCGATGTGGGACTAGATCCCGGGACTCCAGGATCACACCCTGGGCCGAAGGCGGCGCTAAACCGCTGAGCCACCCGCGCTGCCCTGATGGCTGTTTTAATGAGAAATAACATCTATCACTTTAGGATTGGCAGTGCCACCAGTGATGAGTAAAATGAGGCTCAGGAAGATGACTTACCCTTGCTATGATAGGATTGTTCAAAAGTAAGAGATCAGCAAAGAGCCCAGTTCTCCTATCACTCAACTCATGGCAATTAGCATTAAATTCATTTGTTTACAGAGAGTTAACTAGTACCAATAGATGCCTGTGTTTCAAGGAACTCTTCACTAAAAGGATATCTTGTAAATATATTCAAAGAAATTCAGTATTATCATTTTTATAACTAGTCAATACTAGTTGGTCCAAGGGTCCAGTAGAGGACCCCGATGTAATGATAAGAACACCAGAAATTTGCATGCTATCTAGCCCACTGGGTAAAGGGTGGCTTTAAAGGATGGTTCCTTTTAATAGATACGTACCGAACTAACTGTGCTCTTCCAGGTGAAACAGGTGGTCCTGACCTTTCAAGTCTTCCTCTATGTTTTTTCTCTTGAGTGTCTCTTAGTAAGCTTTTGTGCCTAAAAATATATTAACATTTTAAAATTAACTTATTGTGGATTGATAGGAAATTAAAAATAGAAATGTACCTAAAGATTTCATCATTTTCATGCACCCGTGTGACATGTTTTCCTAATACAGAAAAGAACTGTATGAGTTTCAGCCTCATCTGACACCTGGGATGTCCCTTCAGTCTTTCAGGCACATTTTGGCCAGTATTTCTTTTATAAGGACCAAGTACTAGGAACTGTCACTCTGCAGGCCCCTTCACTCGGAGCCTTCTACTCTGGGCACATCCTGCCCTGGGTGAAAGTTGCCTGGTTACTTCCCTTCCCCACCCGACTCTGCCACAGGGCCTGGATCTGGTTTTCCAGGGATTCCCAGGTTTAGCGTGGTCCTTGGCACATAGTGGGTTTTCATTACATAGTGGCTAGGTAAACTCATAACTGAAAAATGCCAGGACGTGGGAAGAGTGGTATTTTAAGATTCACCTTCCAGCATAACAGAGCAGCCTGTGTATTTGTCATTTTCATACTCCTTCAGATAGGAGTCACAGAGATCAAACACCTCAAAATTGATGAGAATTAGAGGAACAAGAGCATCTCCTTTTTCCCCAGGACTCCTTCCATCTGCTCTCTGGGTTTGCTGGCAACATGTACTCACTCCGTGGTTCTCAGAATCCCTGCAAGTGAGGGTCCCCTGTGACCAGCTGGGAGCCACTTCTTGCTTTACCCAATCGGGGACCGCATGGAACATTAAAAATAGGCTGAAATTTGTAAGCTATATGCTAATTTAAAAAGTGTCCTTGGCATCTCCGACTGCCGGCTTTTATGAAACACAGGGCCTTAATCTGTGCTTAGGTACCTATTTATAGACGTCCTTAAGTGGAACTCGTTTTGTATGTCAGACATTCTTTAAATTAGTGTCTGCTTCACTTAAGCCTGTTAATATTTTGGAGGCTCTAGCCTTTCTGTGGTATTTACTTAAAGTTCTGTTAATAGATAAGATGCTGTCTCTATCAAGATTTCCCTGATTCACTTCACATAATTTTAATCATTCTAAATTCACCTAGCACTTAACTTCTTCAGGTCCCTACCACTGCGTTTACATTGCCCGTGAGATTCCTCCATGTCTTTTATCATCTTTTTCACGTGATATTAGCCCTGACCTACCAATTGAGTCAATGGTGCTCTTGCCTTCCCTTCTGGTGCCCACACATAAGCCGTATTCACGCCAAATACTTCTACTTGGAATATGAAGAGCAGGGAGGGACTGACTTGTATTATGGAGGGACATGTCAACATCTACTCTGGACTTTCTCCCATGACATAAACTAACAACTAGGCAAATGTGGTTACTGAGGATGTATCAGAGAAGCCCTCATGCAAATTTCTACATACTTTTTGAAATCAACAGTGGCCTTCCAGTTTAAAGTTGGCTCTAATCTCTTGGTCATTTGAAACTTCCCGAAGTTAATTTGGTTCTTCTCTAGTATATTCTTGCTTGAAGCAAGAAAAGCTTTAGGAAGGGCGTCTGCTTCTTCCTTCTTAGGTACCTCCTTAGGCTCTTCATTTTCTTTTTTCCATTCTTCAGTGAATCTAATATCCTTTATGTACAAAAAAAACAGTAATTTTTACAATGACATCACTTCTGAATTGTTTTGTGCTATCTGAAAATTAAAAAGTGATAACTTCAGAAAATGAAGTCTCTGATGCCTCTAACTTGTGTTGCTTAGTGACACACACTAGAGAAGGGCCACTTCAGGACTCAGGTCTCTATTGGAGTGACGTTGCCAGAAATGTGATGTTCCTAAGCTCCCCTCCCCACTGCAGCACACACAGATACAACAGCAGGGTTAGACCTACTCACTCCTCACTACTGCCAGACAGATCTAAACTCAAGGGCTGCCTGGGTGGTTCAGTGATTGAGTGTCTGTCTTTGGCTCAGGGTGTGATCCTGGGGTCCCAGGATTGAGTTCCACATCAGGCTCCCCGCAAGGGGCCTGCTTCTCCCTCTGCCTATGTCTCTGCCTCTCTCTGTGTGTCTTTCATGAATAAATAAAATCTTTTAAAAAAATATCTAAACTCAGATGCTATATTGACTGGGACACATCATGTATAAATTTCTGAAACAAAGGATTAAAAGCATATTTTGCAGTTAGCCAGAGATAAAAGACACATGACAGAGGAAGTCATTATATTTAAAAGACACATGACAGAGGAAGAAATATAATTATTAAGAAAGACTTATCAGAAACAATGCAAGCCAAAGGAAAAGAGAATGACATCTTTAAAATATTTTTTTTTAAAAAAGACCTGCCAACCCAAAATTCTAAATAGAGATTAAAAAAAAAAAAAAAGCTTTCAAAAATAAGGGCAAAATAAAGACTTTCATAGATGATCAAAACCAGAGAATTCTTGTTCACTTCCGGAAGGCCTGTGCTAAAGAAATGGCGATGAAGTTCTTCATTCAGAAGGAATAACATACCAGAAAGAGGACTATACCACATCTATACAAAGAAATGAAAATCTGTAGAAATGGTAAAAATATAAAAGACTCCTCATATTATTTTTAATCATTCTAAAATGTAATTGATTCTCTAATGTAAAAATAGTATCGTTGTGTTGAGGGGTTAATAGCATACAAAAGTAAAATGCATGACAATACTGCCAAGGGTAGGGAGAGGCACTGAAGGTTACTGTGGTAAGTTCTTAAAGTCTTTGTGAAATGGTAAAACAGTATTTAAAGGTGGGTAGGATAAATTAGAGATATACATTATGAGCCTTAAGGCAGTCATCATGAAACTTTTAAGAAGCATAACTGACAAAAAGCATAAATAAAACAATCATTTTTAAAGGCTCAATTAATACAAAAAGGGCAGGAAAAGAGAGAAAAAATAACAAAGAACAAATGAGACAAAAAAGAAACAAGTAGCAAATTAGTAAATTTAAATTCAAATCAATCCCTAGTTACATTAAATAAAAATGATTTAAAACTTCAGTTAAAAGAAACTGGATTGAATTGGATGAAAAAGGTATTTAAAAACCCACTTTCCATACGACCAATAATCAAAAAATGCAGGAATGGTTACATTAAAATCAAACAAAATGGACTTAAAAACAAAATATTATCAGACCTAAAAAGGGAGACACATAATGACAGTCAACACAACTCTTATTGTATATTCACCAAACAACAGAACTTCAAAGTACATTTAGAAAAAAATGTAACTAAAAAGAAAAATAGATAAGCCCACAATTATGAGACTTCAAAAACTCCTCTTTCAGTAATCAATAAAATAAGCACACAAAAATTAATAATATAGAGAACTGAGCAATACTATCAATTACATTGACAAAACTGACAATTATAGAACATACTACCCAATGGCAGCAGGACACATACTCCTCTCGAACAAAAAAGAAATCACCAAAATTGACCACATTTTGGTCCATAAAACAAACATCTACAAAGCTAAAAGGACTAAAATCATATGGAAAAAAAAAGAAAAACCTTCTCTTAATTCAATGGAATTAAACCAGAAACCAGTAAAAGAAAGATAACTAGAAAATCTTCAGATATATTAATGTGCCTGAAAACATATCAAAATCTATGGGATGTAGTTCATGTAGTGTTCATATAGAAATTTACAGGATAAAACTTTATAGTAGAAAAAATAAAGGTCTCAAATGAATGGCTAAACTTCCAAATTAAGAGATTAAATAAGAGCAAATTAAACCCAAAAAAATCAGAAGGAAAATAAAATCATCAAGAGCAGAAATCAAATAAAAAGGAAAGCAGCCAAAAAAATCAATGAAACAAATAACTGTTCTTTAAATAAAATCAACCACTTCTTTTCAGATTAATCAAGAATAAAAAGAGAGAAGACTCAAATGATCCATATCAGAATTGAAAGAGCAGTCATCACAAAAGATCTTCCAGACATTAAAGGATAATAATGGAATGTCATACTTGATGCCAATAAATTAGATAAGTTGGATAAAATGTAAGAATTCACTGAAACACACAAACTACCAAGGCTCAAGAAGAAGAAACTGGACTAGCTCTATATCTATTAAAGAAATCAAATTCTCAATATAAAAACATTCCAATAAAGAAAGCTACAGGCACAGATGGCTTCACTGGTGAATTGTATCAAATATTTAAGAAAGGAATAATATCTAATTTGTATGAAGAATTCTAGAAAGAAGAAAAGTAAGTGAATATTTCCCAATTCATTTTCTGAGGCCACATTACCCAGCTACCAACACCAGATAAAGATGTTAAAAAATAACTACTAACCCATATCTTTCATGATTATAGATGCAAATATCCTCAGTAAAATACTATCAAATTTCATCCAGTAATGTCAAATAGGGTAAGACATAATGATGAATTGGGATTTACTCCAGAATTACTCAAAAAAGTCATCAACAGACAAAAGAAGGATAATCGTGCAATCATCTCAAGAAATGCAATAAAATCACCACCTCAAAGCAGCAATGGGCTCATCTCCCATGGGTTAAGTGGAGGCCCCATGGGAAGCATGTAAGAAGGCACTCTCCCTCCCTATCAGCCAAGGTAGTGTCAGCAGAGGCTTCATAGGAACTGAACTTCCACCCCTGTCCAACGGTAATGAAGCATACTATTCCACCAGAGTTGTCAATGGAAAGTGAAGAACTCAGATCTTGCAGGACCTCCAGACTCCACCAGCAAAGTACCAGAGAAGGCCTGCTAAAACAAAAGATCTAAATAAAATCCATAGTTTCACAACATAATGCCCCAAATGTCCAAGACAATAAAAGATCATTCATCCTACCAAGAACCAGAAAGATCACAACTTGAATGAGAAAGGATAATGTAGGAATAATGTTTATACCAAGATGAAATAGATGTTGGAATAATTTGATATGAATTTAAAGCTGCCATCATAAAAATGCTTCAGTGAGCAATTTTCAAGACTTAAAACAAACTAAAAAGCCTCAACAAGTAAATAAAAGACATGAAGAAGAACCAAAAAGAAATTTTTTTATTTTATTTTATTTTTATTTATTTATTTTTTTTATTATTTTTTTTTCAAAAAGAAATTTTGAAACTGAAATTTATGAACCAAAAAAAAAAAAAAAACCTCACTGGATAGGCCTAACAATATGATGGAGAGGACAGAGGGGAAGAATCCATGACCTTCCATTAAATTACTCAGTATGAATAAAGAAGGGAAAATTCATTGCAAAAAAAAATGATAGAACCTCAAGATCTGTGAGGCCACAACAAAAATTCCAAAATTCATGTCATCAGAGTAACAGAAAGAGAAGAGGAAGGGAGTCAGACTAAAAATGTATTCTAACAAGATTTGAAATTTTCTCAAACTTGGAAAAAGACATAAATCTAAGATTCAAGAAGCTGAGGAAACCCTAAACAAACAAACAAAGTTATCCATGCCAAGACACACACACAAAAATCAAACTCGACAAACTAAAGACAAGGAAAATTCTTAACAGCCATGAGACATAAACAATATTTTGCTTTTAAGAGGAAAACAATTAAAATAATAACAGATAATCATGGAAGCCAGAAGAAACATTTTTTAAACACTGGAAGTAAAGAATTGTCAGCCTGGGATACTATATCCAGTGAAAATATTCCTTCAGAAATGAAGGGGAGGTCAAGAAATTCTCAGATGAGGGAAAATGAAGAGAAGCTGTCATCAACAAACTTAACCTAAAAGAGTAAGTTCTTAAACAGAAAGACTATGATAAAAGAAGAAACTTGCAACAGCAAAAAAAGAAAAACAATGGAAAAGAATAAAAGTGTAGGTAAATACAAAAGACATTCATTCTGCTTTTGAGTTTTTTAAATGAAGTTTGATGTTTGAAGCAAAACATAATGCTGTCTTATACAGTTAGCAATGAATATGGAGGAAATAAAGACAATTACAAATGAGAGAGGTAAAGGGACTTAAAAGAAGATACTTTTTTTTTTTTTTTGGTTACTAAAATTGTATTTATTTTTTCAGTCCCATCAGTGTAATAGTATTATAGCTTTTGCAAGAAGTTTATGTTGAAAGAGAAATGACATAAATTCTCATAGTATATTTGTAAAGAAAGACTATGCTGACAGTTTTTTTGTGTGACATCTCAGGGAGTTGCAAGGGATTAAGTCATACACAATTATTGTTTGAAGGCGACATGGTTTCTGTACTTTGCTCAAACTGGTATAATGTCAAATAGTAGATTATAATTGATTACATAGGTATATATGGTACAATACTCATAGTAACCACAAACATGCAAAATCTTTACAAAGAGGTACATTCAAAACACTATGGATAGAGGAGCAAGATGGCGGAAGAGTAGGGTCTCCAAATCACCTGTCTCCACCAAACTACCTAGAAAACCTTCCAATCATCCTGAAAATCTATGAATTCGGCCTGAGATTTAAAGAGAGACCAGCTGGAATGCAACAGTGAGAAGAGTTCGCGCTTCTATCAAGGTAGGAAGGCGGGGAAAAAGAAATAAAGAAACAAAGGCCTCCAAGGGGGAGGGGCCCCGCGAGGAGCCGGGCTGAGGCCGGGGCGAGTGTCCCCAGGACAGGAGAGCCCCGTCCCGGAGGAGCAGGAGCTGCACCGACCTTCCCGGGGGAAAGGGGCTCCAGGGGGTGGAGCAGGACCCAGGAGGGCGGGGATGCCCTCGGGTTCCCCGGGACAGGAACAGAGCAACTGCGCGCCCAGGAGAGTGCGCCGAGCTCCCTAAGGGCTGCAGCGCGCACGGCGGGACCCGGCGGGACCCGGAGCAGCCAGGAGGGGCTCGGGCGGCGGCTCCGCGGAGGGAGCTGCGGGGCGGGAGCAGCTCGGAGGGGCTCGGGCAGAGGAAGAGGCTCCGTGCAGAGGGGGCTGCGCGGTTCCAGGAGCAGCTCGGAGGGGCTCGGGCGGCAGCTCCGCGGAGGGGGCTGCGCAGCCCGGGAGCTCGAATCCAACAGCGCAGGCACCGGAGCACAGGGCGCCGGGACACAGCCCAGGATCCGGCCTCCCCCCGGGACAGGCAGAGGCCGGGAGGGCCCAGGACAGCGAGGACACTCCTGCCCCGAATGAGCAGATCAGCGGCCCCGCCCCGGAGCCTCCAGGCCCTGCAGACGGAGTTCCTGCCGGAGCTGAATCCAGGTTTCCAGAGCTGCCCCGCCACTGGGGCTGTTCCTCCTGCGGCCTCACGGGGTAAACAACCCCCACTGAGCCCTGCACCAGGCAGGGGCACAGCAGCTCCCCCAACTGCTAACACCTGAAAATCAGCACAACAGGCCCCTCCCCCAGAACACCAGCTAGACGGACAACTTCCAGGAGAAGCCAAGGGACTTAAAGTACACAGAATCAGAAGATACTCCCCTGTGGTTCTTTTTTTGTTTTTTTGTTTTGTTTTTGTTTTGTTTTGCTTTTTGATTTGTTTCCTTCCCCCACCCCCTTTTTTTCTCCTTTCTTTTTCTTTCTCTTTTTCTTCTTTTTTTTTTTTTTTCGTTTTTTTTCTTACCTTTTTTTTCTTTCTCTTTTCTTTCCTTCTTACTCTCCTCTCTTTTTCTCCTTTTCCCAATACAACTTGCTTTTGGCCACTCTGCACTGAGCAAACTGACTAGAAGGAAAACCTCACCTCAAAAGAAAGAATCAGAAACAGTCCTCTCTCCCACAGAGTTACAAAATCTGGATTACAATTCAATGTCAGAAAGCCAATTCAGAAGCACTATTATACAGCTACTGGTGGCTCTAGAAAAAAGTATAAAGGACTCAAGAGACTTCATGACTGCAGAATTTAGAGCTAATCAGGCAGAAATTAAAAATCAATTGAATGAGATGCAATCCAAACTAGAAGTCCTAACGACGAGGGTTAACGAGGTGGAAGAACGAGTGAGTGACATAGAAGACAAGTTGATAGCAAAGAGGGAAACTGAGGAAAAAAGAGACAAACAATTAAAAGACCATGAAGATAGATTAAGGGAAATAAACGACAGCCTGAGGAAGAAAAACCTACGTTTAATTGGGGTTCCCGAGGGCGCCGAAAGGGACAGAGGGCCAGAATATGTATTTGAACAAATTCTAGCTGAAAACTTTCCTAATCTGGGAAGGGAAACAGGCATTCAGATCCAGGAAATAGAGAGATTCCCCCCCTAAAATCAATAAAAACCGTTCAACACCTCGACATTTAATTGTGAAGCTTGCAAATTCCAAAGATAAAGAGAAGATCCTTAAAGCAGCAAGAGACAAGAAATCCCTGACTTTTATGGGGAGGAGTATTAGGGTAACAGCAGACCTCTCCACAGAGACCTGGCAGGCCAGAAAGGGCTGGCAGGATATATTCAGGGTCCTAAATGAGAAGAACATGCAACCAAGAATACTTTATCCGGCAAGGCTCTCATTCAAAATGGAAGGAGAGATAAAGAGCTTCCAAGACAGGCAGCAACTAAAAGAATATGTGACCTCCAAACCAGCTCTGCAAGAAATTTTAAGGGGGACTCTTAAAATTCCCCTTTAAGAAGAAGTTCAGTGGAACAGTCCACAAAAACAAAGACTGAATAGATATCATGATGACACTAAACTCATATCTCTCAATAGTAACTCTGAATGTGAACGGGCTTAATGACCCCATCAAAAGGCGCAGGGTTTCAGACTGGATAAAAAAGCAGGACCCATCTATTTGCTGTCTACAAGAGACTCATTTTAGACAGAAGGACACCTACAGCCTGAAAATAAAAGGTTGGAGAACCATTTACCATTCGAATGGTCCTCAAAAGAAAGCAGGGGTAGCCATCCTTATATCAGATAAACTAAAATTTACCCCAAAGACTGTAGTGAGAGATGAAGAGGGACACTACATCATACTTAAAGGATCTATTCAACAAGAGGACTTAACAATCCTCAATATATATGCTCCGAATGTGGGAGCTGCCAAATATATAAATCAATTATTAACCAAAGTGAAGAAATACTTAGATAATAATACACTTATACTTGGTGACTTCAATCTAGCTCTTTCTATACTCGATAGGTCTTCTAAGCACAACATCTCCAAAGAAACGAGAGCTTTAAATGATACACTGGACCAGATGGATTTCACAGATATCTACAGAACTTTACATCCAAACTCAACTGAATACACATTCTTCTCAAGCGCACATGGAACTTTCTCCAGAATAGACCACATATTGGGTCACAAATCGGGTCTGAACCGATACCAAAAGATTGGGATTGTCCCCTGCATATTCTCGGACCATAATGCCATGAAATTAGAACTAAATCACAACAAGAAGTTTGGAAGGACCTCAAACACGTGGAGGTTAAGGACCATCCTGCTAAAAGATAAAAGGGTCAACCAGGAAATTAAGGAAGAATTAAAAAGATTCATGGAAACTAATGAGAATGAAGATACAACCGTTCAAATTCTTTGGGATGCAGCAAAAGCAGTCCTAAGGGGGAAATACATCGCAATACAAGCATCCATTCAAAAACTGGAAAGAACTCAAATACAAAAGCTAACCTTACACATAAAGGAGCTAGAGAAAAAACAGCAAATAGATCCTACACCCAAGAGAAGAAGGGAGCTAATAAAGATTCGAGCAGAACTCAACGAAATCGAGACCAGAAGAACTGTGGAACAGATCAACAGAACCAGGAGTTGGTTCTTTGAAAGAATTAATAAGATAGATAAACCATTAGCCAGCCTTATTAAAAAGAAGAGAGAGAAGACTCAAATTAATAAAATCATGAATGAGAAAGGAGAGATCACTACCAACACCAAGGAAATACAAACGATTTTAAAAACATATTATGAACAGCTATACGCCAATAAATTAGGCAATCTAGAAGAAATGGACGCATTCCTGGAAAGCCACAAACTACCAAAACTGGAACAGGAAGAAATAGAAAACCTGAACAGGCCAATAACCAGGGAGGAAATTGAAGCAGTCATCAAAAACCTCCCAAGACACAAGAGTCCAGGGCCAGATGGCTTCCCAGGGGAATTTTATCAAACGTTTAAAGAAGAAACCATACCTATTCTCCTAAAGCTGTTTGGAAAGATAGAAAGAGATGGAGTACTTCCAAATTCGTTCTATGAAGCCAGCATCACCTTAATTCCAAAGCCAGACAAAGACCCCGCCAAAAAGGAGAATTACAGACCAATATCCCTGATGAACATGGATGCAAAAATTCTCAACAAGATACTGGCCAATAGGATCCAAGAGTACATTAAGAAAATGATTCACCATGACCAAGTAGGATTTATCCCTGGGACACAAGGCTGGTTCAACACCCGTAAAACAATCAATGTGATTCATCATATCAGCAAGAGAAAAACCAAGAACCATATGATCCTCTCATTGGATGCAGAGAAAGCATTTGACAAAATACAGCATCCATTCCTGATCAAAACTCTTCAGAGTGTAGGGATAGAGGGAACATTCCTCGACATCTTAAAAGCCATCTATGAAAAGCCCACAGCAAATATCATTCTCAATGGGGAAGCACTGGGAGCCTTTCCCCTAAGATCAGGAACAAGACAGGGATGTCCACTCTCACCACTGCTGTTCAACATAGTACTGGAAGTCCTAGCCTCAGCAATCAGACAACAAAAAGACATTAAAGGCATTCAAATTGGCAAAGAAGAAGTCAAACTCTCCCTCTTCGCCGATGACATGATACTCTACATAGAAAACCCAAAAGTCTCCACCCCAAGATTGCTAGAACTCCTACAGCAATATGGTAGCGTGACAGGATACAAAATCAATGCCCAGAAGTCAGTGGCATTTCTATACACTAACAATGAGACTGAAGAAAGAGAAATGAAGGAGTCAATCCCATTTACAATTGCACCCAAAAGCATAAGATACCTAGGAATAAACCTAACCAAAGATGTAAAGGATCTATACCCTCAAAACTATAGAACACTTCTGAAAGAAATTGAGGAAGACACAAAGAGATGGAAAAATATTCCATGCTCATGGATTGGCAGAATTAATATTGTGAAAATGTCAATGTTACCCAGGGCAATATACACGTTTAATGCAATCCCTATCAAAATACCATGGACTTTCTTCAGAGAGTTAGAACAAATTATTTTAAGATTTGTGTGGAATCAGAAAAGACCCCGAATAGCCAGGGGAATTTTAAAAAAGAAAACCATATCTGGGGGCATCACAATGCCAGATTTCAGGTTGTACTACAAAGCCGTGGTCATCAAGACAGTGTGGTACTGGCACAAAAACAGACACATAGATCAGTGGAACAGAATAGAGAATCCAGAAGTGGACCCTGAACTTTATGGGCAACTAATATTCGATAAAGGAGGAAAGACTATCCATTGGAAGAAAGACAGTCTCTTCAATAAATGGTGCTGGGAAAATTGGACATCCACATGCAGAAGAATGAAACTAGACCACTCTCTTTCACCATACACAAAGATAAACTCAAAATGGATGAAAGATCTAAATGTGAGACAAGATTCCATCAAAATCCTAGAGAAGAACACAGGCAACACCCTTTTTGAACTCGGCCATAGTAACTTCTTGCAAGATACATCCACGAAGGCAAGAGAAACAAAAGCAAAAATGAACTATTGGGACTTCATCAAGATAAGAAGCTTTTGCACAGCAAAGGATACAGTCAACAAAACTCAAAGACAACCTACAGAATGGGAGAAGATATTTGCAAATGACATATCAGATAAAGGGCTAGTTTCCAAGATCTATAAAGAACTTCTCAAACTCAACACCAAAGAAACAAACAATCCAATCATGAAATGGGCAAAAGACATGAACAGAAATCTCACAGAGGAAGACATAGACATGGCCAACATGCATATGAGAAAATGCTCTGCATCACTTGCCATCAGGGAAATACAAATCAAAACTACAATGAGATACCGCCTCACACCAGTGAGAATGGGGAAAATTAACAAGGCAGGAAACAACAAATGTTGGAGAGGATGTGGAGAAAAGGGAACCCTCTTACACTGTTGGTGGGAATGTGAACTGGTGCAGCCACTCTGGAAAACTGTGTGGAGGTTCCTCAAACAGTTAAAAATATACCTGCCCTACGACCCAACAATTGCACTGTTGGGGATTTACCCCAAAGATACAAATGCAATGAAACGCCGGGACACCTGCACCCCGATGTTTCTAGCAGCAATGGCCACGATAGCCAAACTGTGGAAGGAGCCTCGGTGTCCATCGAAAGATGAATGGATAAAGAAGATGTGGTTTATGTATACAATGGAATATTACTCAGCTATTAGAAATGACAAATACCCACCATTTGCTTCAACGTCGATGGAACTGGAGGGTATTATGCTGAGTGAAGTAAGTCAGTCGGAGAAGGACAAACATTATATGTTCTCATTCATTTGGGGAATATAAATAATAGTGAAAGGGAATATAAGGGAAGGGAGAAGAAATGTGTGGGAAATATCAGAAAGGGAGACAGAACGTTAAGACTGCTAACTCTGGGAAACGAACTAGGGGTGGTAGAAGGGGAGGAGGGCGGGGGGTGGGAGTGAATGGGTGACGGGCACTGGGTGTTATTCTGTATGTTAGTAAATTGAACACCAATAAAAAAAAAACACTATGGATAAATCAAAATAGAATTCTAAAAAATGTTCAAGTAATCTGCAGAAACCACAGGAAAAAGAATACAAAAATGAAAACTAGGAGGAACACAAAATAAAAGTAAAGTGGCAAGCGTAAGCTCTAACGTATCAATAGTTAAATGGATATTATCTAAACACATCAGTAGATACATCAATTGAGTTACACAAATTTATTTTTAAAATGACTCAACTATCTGCTGTTTACAAGAAACTCACTTCAAATATAACAATATATGTAGCATGAAAGTAATAGGGGAGGGATCCCTGGGTGGCGCAGCGGTTTGGCGCCTGCCTTTGGCCCAGGGCGCGATCCTGGAGACCCGGGATCGAATCCCACGTCGGGCTCCCGGTGCATGGAGCCTGCTTCTCCCTCTGCCTGTGTCTCTGCCTCTCTCTCTCTCTCTCTATGTGACTATCATAAATAAATAAAATTTAAAAAAAATATTTAAAAAAAAAAAAAAAAAAAGAAAGTAATAGGGGAGATGGGTGCTGGGTGGCTCAGTCAGTTAAGCAACTGCCTTCAGCTCAGGTCATGCTCACAGGGTCCTGGGATAGAGCCCCACATTGGGCTCCCTGCTCAGCTGGGAGTCTGCTTCTCCCTCTGCCCCTCCCCCCGCTTGTACTCTCTCACTCACTTTCTCTGTCTAAAATAAATAAATAAAATCTTTAAAAAATTATATTAAAAAAGAAAATAATAGGAAAGAAAGATATAACATGGAAACAATGGTTAAAAGAAAGCAGGAGTGGCTATAAATGTATCCAATTAAGTAGACTTCAGAAAAAGGAAAATCATGAAGGACAGAGAGGGACATTACATGATGATAAAATGATCAATCAAGAAGATATAGCAATATTAAATGCATATACAGAGCTTCAAATACAAAAACAGAACTAAGAGAAAAATTAGACAAATCCATAATTATAGTTGAATACTTCAAAACTTCTCTCTCAACAACTGATAGAAAATCAGCAAGAATATGAAAGAACTTAGCACCAAAAACCACATGATTTTTTACACAAGGTAAAAAGAAGAGAAGAAATAATAAATACCAAAGTGAAGTAGAAAAAAACACACAGAGAAAAATCAATGAAACTAAAAGCTAAGTCTCTGAGGAAACAGAAAATCAAGAGACCTCTACCCAGATGAGTCAAGAAAAAATAAAACACCAATGACCAATATTAGAAGTGAGAGAGGTAACAATAGCTACATAGTCTACAGACATTAAAAGATGAATAAAAGAATAACCATAAACAAGTTTACACCAATACATGTGACATAGATGAAATGGACAATTTCCTTTAAAGACAATCTACCAGGGTGCCTGGCTGGCTCAGTCAGTAGAGCACGCAGCTCTTGATCTTGGGGTTGAAAGTCTGGGGATAGAGATTGGGATAGAGATTATTTAAATTAAAAAATAAAATGGCAAAAGGTTATGTATACTTTACATATATATATGTATACATATATAAAGTATATGTATACTTTACTCCAACAGAATCATTTTTTAAATAAGTAAAAAAAAATAAAGATTACCATAACTTCCTCAAGAAGAAACAGATAACCAGCCTGGCCCAAACTAGTAAAGACACTGAAATCTGTTGTTTAACAACTTACCTACAAAGGACACTCCAGGCCCAGATGGCTTCACTACCAAACATGTAAGAAAGAAACAATATCAATTCTACACAAACTCTTTCAGAAATTGGAGAGGAAAAAAAAAAACTTCCCAACTCATTTTATAAGGCCAGTATCACTCTGATAACCAAAACCAAAGGTATTAAAGAAAACTACACATCAAAACCTTATAAATATAGATGTGACACTTAAAATCTTAGCAAGTTAGATCCAATAATATATAAAAATGATACTACATCCTGAACAAATGAGCTTTGTTCCAGAAATGTATGGTTATTTTTTTAAAGCTCATCAATGTAATTTATTACATTAACAAACTAAGAAAGAAAAAAAAAACATGTAATTTTCTTAATAGGTAATCATTTGGTAAAATCCAACATCCATTCCTTTTTGTTTTGGTTTTATTTAAATTTAAATTAGTAAACATACAGTGTATTATTGATTTTGGGGTAGAATTTAGTGATTCATCAGTTGCATATAATACCCAGTGTTCACTACATCAAATGCCCTCCCTTAATGCCCAACATCCCATTCTCCCATCCCCCACACCCACCTCCCCTCCAGTAACCCTCAGTTTGTTCTCTATAGTTGAATCTCTTATGGTTAGTCTCCCTTTCTGTTTTTATCCAATATCTATACCTAATAAAAGTTTTCAACAATCTGAAATAAAGGGGAACTTCTTCAATCTTATAAATGTCATATACAGCTAACACATACTTAATAATGAGAAACTGAAAGTTTTTCCTTTACCACCAGGAGCAAGAGACTACTTCTATATAATTCTGTGCTGGAGGTTCCAGATAATGCATTAAGAAAAGACAAAAAAAGGCACTGAGACTGAAAAGGAAGAGGCAAAATGATCATTATATACAGTCAATATAATCACATACATAGGAAACCCTCTGGGATCTATGAACCAGACACTAAAACTAGTAAATGTTTCAGAATATAAAAATGATATATAAAAATCAAGTGAATTTTTATATAGTAGCAACAGATAATCACAAATTAAAATTTTAAAACTACCATTAACCGTAGCCTTTTTAAATAAAAATTCAACTTTGAAGTTAGATTCAACTTTGAAGATCTAACTAGCTTTATTAATTGATTCATGAAGCCAGCAGCATCCCATGTAGCTAGCAGACAAATGTTCCACTGAGCTAAACAAAAGAAATAATTTTAAAGGCAGAGAGACCATTTGAAAAAAGGAATTTATTAGCAAGGAATGTATTGTTTAGACAAGGTTGCCCTCTTAAGAGAAGCAGAAGGGGTAAATCAGTAAATATCCTAGTATTGACCAGGAAATTCCAATTGACTTGTTATAAGTTACATTCCTGGGTGGTTGAAATTGCAGTTATTTAGGTATAAATAATAATAATATAATATAATATATAATAATATAATTCTTGAGTGTTGACTTGGCCTAAGTAATGCCACTTTGGGCCTGTGGTTTTCTTTTTTAACACTCTTAAAATATGAAATATTTATAAGTAGGTTTCACGAGATATATGCAAGACCTGTGCATTGAAAATTACAAAATATTGCTGAGAAACTGAAGGCCTAAATAAATGGCGAGACATACTCTGTTCATGGATTGGAAACCTCAGTATTGTTAAGACATTAGCTCTTTCTAAATTGATCTATAGATTCATCATAATCTCAACCATAATTCTTTCAGGCATTTTTTAAAAGATTTTATTTATTATTTATTCATGAGAGACACAGAGAGAGAGGCAGAGACATTGGGAGAGGTAAAAGCAGGCTCCATGCAGAGAGCCTGATGTAGGACTCGATCCCGGGACACCAGGATCATGCCCTGGGACAAATGCAGGCGTTCAACTGCTGAGCCACCCAGGCATCCAATCTTTCAGGCTTTTTATGAAGAAATTGACAAGCTGACCTTAACATTCTAATGGATATGCAAAAGATGTAAAATAGACAAACAAGTTTGAAAAAGAAAACATTGAAGGACATATACTACCTGACTTCCAGACTTATTATAAAGCTACAATAATCCAAAGAGTGTGCTACTGGTATAAAAATAGACAAACAGATCACACCCATACAAACGGACAACTGATTTTAGACAAAGGTATAAAAGTAATTCAATGGAGAAAGGATGGCTTTTTCAACAAATGGTGCTGGAAAAACTAGATATTTATATGCAAAAGAAAAAAAAAGAACTTTGATCCACACCTCATATTATGTACAAAAATTAAATTTAAAGGCCTTAATGTAAAACCTAACATTTGAAAACTTTTAGGAAAAAAACACTGGAGAAAATCTTTCTGATACTGGGTTTGGCAAAGCTTTATGAGATACAACACTATAAAGAAAAAATTAACAAGTTGGACTTCATTAAAATTGAGGACATTTGCTCTTTGGAAGATATACTGATTGGAGAATGAAATGACAAGCCACAACCAGAAGATCATATTTACAAGCCATATATCTAATAGATTACGTAAGCCAAAAATATATATAAAAGAGCTCTTACAACTCAGTAAAGAAATCAAACAACCCAATAAAAAAAAACTGGGTGAAAGATCTAACAGACATATATGATATATAAATGGCAAATAAACATATGAAAAAATGCATTCAAGAAATGCAAATTAAAACCCAGTGAGATATTAGTACACACACCTATTAGAATGTCTAAAATTAGAGGACTGACCATACCAGTTATTGACGAATATACAGAAGAACTGGAAGTCTCATACACTGCCAGTGTGTATGTAAAATATTACCACCGCTTTGGAAAGCAGTTTACCCATTGCTTAAAAAGTTAAGCATGCAACCATATGATCTTGCTGTTTATTCCTAGATTTTACCCCAAGAGAAATGAAAGCATATGATCTGTGGAGATATACACCTGGAAATAAAATGTTAAAAATATGAGACCTTAAATTTTAAAGATATGTACAATGTTTTGAAAATAAAAGAATATTTGCAGGTGGGTGACAGAAAAGAAAATCAGAGGATCAATCTCAGAAGCCCAACACCCAACTAGTAAGAGAACAGAGAAGAAGGAATGATTAAAGATGTGATACCAAAAAAAGTATTTTTCTAGTTTTGAAGGACATATGTCATCATTAATGAAAAACAAACAAAACCAGCACCAACCATATCATCATTAAAATTACAGAACATCTGGAATAAGAGATCCTAAAGGCTTTGTTAGATGGGAAAAGTCAAAACAGGCCACGTAGGAAAAAAATGCCTCTAAAATTCTAAGTAAAAATTGTTTTTGAACTATCATTATAGAAACAATAACAGAGAAAAATAAAGATATTTTCATATGCTAACCCTCAATTTTTTCCCTGTTATATGCCTCTTTTACTCAGGAAGCTCCACCAAAATGATGGGATATACCAACAAAAGGAAAACTAAATGGAAGGGAACTTCAACATAATAAAGACCATATATGAAAAGCCTACAGCAAATATCACATTCAGTGGTGAAAGCCTGAAAGCTTTCCCCCAATATCAGGAATAAATATGGAGATAGTGTTCACTGCTTCTATTCAGTGCAAAATCCTAAAAGGTCTAGCCATAGTAATTAGACAAGAAAAAGAAATCTAAGCGGCACCGGGCAGGCTAGGAAGCCTGCCTCTCCCTCTCCCTCTGCCTGCTACTCCCCCTGCTTCTGCTCGCTCGCTCTTTCTCGCTCTCTGTTAAATAAATAAAATCTTAAAAAAAGAAAAGAAAAAGAAATTTAAAAACACGCAAATTGAAAAGAAGTAAAACTATTTGCAGATGACATGATCTTTTATGTAGAAAGACCTAAAGATTAAAAAAAAACTGAGTTAATAAATGAATTCAGTAAAGTTGCAGGATGTGATTTTGAATTTCACATTCAAAAGCCAGATCTGATTTCAACACTAAAAAAAAAAAAACAGTTCCATTTCTCCTCATTAGCAGTGAACAATCAAAAAGGAAATTAAGGAAACAATTCCATTCAATAGCATCCAAAAGAATATAATGCTTAGAAATAAATTTAACCAAGGAGGCAAAAGAAGACACTGAAAACTATAAAACACTGCTGATAAAAAAAGTTAAAGGAAACAAAAACAAATGGAAAGACACCCCACGTTCATGGATTGGAAGAAATAATATTGTTAAGACAACAATGTTATACAAAGCAATCTATAAATTCAATGTAATCCCAATCAAAAGCCTAATGCTGTTTTTTTGCAAAAATGGTAAAACCAAACCTAAAAGTCAAGGGAACCTAAATAGCTAAAGCAGTCTTTAAAAAACAAGAACAAAGTTTGAGGAGTCATACTTCTCAATTTCAAAACTACCACAAAGATAATCAAAATAGTATGGGACTTGTATAAGGGCAGACAAAAAATAATAGAATAAAGAGTCCAAAAATAAACCTCTACATCTATGGCAAATTGATTTTCAACAAGGATACCAAGAACTTTCAATGGGGAAAGAACAATCTCTTCAACAAATGGTGCCCGGAAAACCGGATATCCACATGCAAAAAGAATTAAATTGCACATTACTTTACTTACACCCTATACAAAACTTAACTCAAAATGAATCAAAGACTTAGAGATAACACCATGACATTATTAGATGAAAACAGGGCAAATCTTCATTACCTTGGCTTTGGCAATGGTTTCTTATGATACCAAAAATATAGGCAAGAAAAAATGTATTTGTTGGACTTTATCAAAATTAAAAATGTTTGTGCATTAAAGAACACTATCAAGATGAGTGAAGACAACCCACAGAATGGGAGAAAATATCTGCAAATATTCTATCTGATAAGGGATTAATAGTCACAATATATAAAGAATTCCTACAACTCAACAACAAAAGACTACCCATTTTTTAATGGGCAAAGGACTTGAATAGACATTTCTTAAAATAAATATACAAATTCCCAATAATATGGAAATATGCTAAACATTACTATTAGGGAAATGGAAATCCAAACTATAATGGAATACCATACTTCATACTTACTAGGATATCTATCATAAAAAAACACACAATCACACACAGAAAATAACAAGTATTGGTGGTAATGTGGAGAAGCTGGAATCCTTCTACAGGAGCATAAAATGGTTCAATCTAGGTACAGTTTGGTACTTCCTCTAAAAGTTAAATACAGAATTAGCATGTGACACAGAAATTCCACTCCTAGGTAACCTCCAAAATTAAAACAGGGACTCAGTTACTTGTAAGCCAATATTTATAGCATTTTTCACCATAATCAAAAAGTGGAAACAACCCAAGTGTCCAACAATAGACTTACTGATAAACAAAATGTGGTTATATACACGAATGGAATATTATTCAGCCACAAAAAGGAATGAAGTTCCGACACATGCTACAACATGGATGGACCTTGAACATATTATGCTAAATGTAATAAGCCAAGCACCAAAGTACAAATTTACGATTCCACTTCTCTGAAATACCTAGGAAAGGCAAATTTATATTTGATTAGAAATCGAGAAACCAAAAAGTAGATTAGAGGTTCCTAGGAGCTGGGGAAGTAGGCATGAGGAGGTTACTGCTTAATGGGAACAGTTTTAGTTTGAGATGATGAAAAAGATTTGGAAATGGACAGTAGTAATGGCTGCACATAATTAATGCCACTCAGTGATACACTCGAAGTAGTTAAAATGACAAATTTTATGTTTTGTACAGGTATTTTGTAACAACAACAAAGGAAAACTAGAGTCCAGGAAATAGGTGATCAAACACCAGGGGAAAAAAACTCACAGGATGATGACAGAGAGACGTTTCAGGACAAGAGCAGCAGCAGAATAGTAAGAAAATAGAGTGCTCTGGAAGTGGCAGTGTCAGAAGGAAAATAACAGATCTGATAAACTGTCTGATGTAGGATTTGTGGAATTGACATCATCTTGAGAATCAGCCTGGGGCTTAAGTGTATCACTTTAGTATTTCTTGCATATTGCTTCTTACCCACATCAGCTTCAATCAAGATTTAATAACTGTATTAACTGATTCCTTTGTCCACCTCAAAAACTATTTCAAAAACCATGCAAGACACAGAGGAAGTACAGTTCTTATGCATATGCAGTTGACACACTTACTGAGACAATCCAACTAGTTAGTAATCATGGGATGCCCAGAAAAGATAAAAATAATCAAAACATCTAGGCTTCATTAACAGGGATGACTGCTTTGTTCTTAGCATTATAAATTCAAAAGGAAAGATAAAAAGTGCTTTTTTAGAAAGCAATCTGACATATTTTACACCTATTACCTAAAGAGGTTCAGAAACTTCCTTGAAGTACTCCACTTATAATATTTCTTATGTAATATATTGTGAAAAACTCTCTAAAAATTATAAACAGGGTCCAAAAATAGAATTATTCTCAACAGAAGGTAACATGTCAAGTAACACTATGCTATGATATTTCAAGATTCTGTAAACTTACCTGTTTAGACATATTTTCTGAAAATTTTGCCGATTTTTCTTTTAAAAATGTGACAAGGTCTTTATAAATTTCACTTTTTCTCTCATAATTAATTTCCCCCTCATCTTCTGTTTTGCCCTTTGGAAGAAAAAGTTTGGTGCAATTATTAATGTAGTAGCATTTGAACCTGATCAATACACCACAACCCAAGGCCACATATTGTTTTCTTCTCTTGAGGATCCATGTGGCAGTTTTTATACATCAAAAATATGGGCAGAATTCTTCCTTCTTAAAGTTATCCATTTGTCCGTCCATCCACTCATCCACCCATCCATCATCCATCCATTATGCTTTTACTGAGTACCTCCTATATGCATGTAGGGCATTTTGCTAGTTAGCAAAGAATGGAGAGCTTCCTTCCCTCTGCACTCCTCTAATGCAAAAAAAAACAAAACACACACACACAAAAAAACATTATGACTTCAAGAGAATCTGATGAAGTCATAAAAGGTCCCAAGATTAGAATGCCACCATAGAAAAGCTTGTTTCCATTTGTCACACTCTGTTCTTGTTCTGTGTGTAAAGAGGTTGCTATGGGATTATTTTCTAGAGTTACAACCTCCATGTAAGCACCTGACACTCCAACCTTTTTCTCCATACCTCTTTCTTTTTGTCTCTTTCCTTTCGTCACCTATCCTAATAGAAAAGATTTGGCTCTGCCTTAACCAAATGTATATATAAAAACCCATAGTGTGCTTTTTATATATACGTAACCACACACATACACAAAACATCATATACACCCATATAACTCAGGCGTGCCATGCATTTTGTCGTAATTATTGAATCATGTTCCTTATCTTTCATTCTTGAAATTGAGAGGAACACTTAGATATTTCCATATCAAATAAAGGTATATGTAGATTAGTAGCTCTTGATAGGAACAAAGTGTCCTTGCCCCACTCTAGAAGGTCAAAGTCTCTTATTTTCTGATTGGAAATTTCACTTTCTTAGAGTATCAAAACAAAACAAAGGCTAAATCATATTTAGCTCATCTCCCCCCTCTGTGCAGATATAATCTGAGAAGATCATGCTGAGAAGAAATGCACCATAAGGCAAGTCAGATGAGATGCTTGCTGGTCATCAAGAAAGTGGCACTCACATTTTGAAGCCAATCCAAACCAAGAGGTAGCAATTCTCCCAACAGTCCCCTGTGATGAGGAATCCCCACTAAGGATTTAGGTTCTCCCTGCAGATATTGCCTGTGAGGCCCCACATTACATTGAAGACACCAAGGGCAGGGTTGCCAAGGGGAAAGCTGACCACCTAGTAAGTTCAGTGAACAGGTATGAGACAAAAAATAAAATGTGTTCATGTGGAAGATTCAGAAGGCCACCACCCTGCTTAGTGCTCAGGGGTGGGAATCTGGAATGCTGTGTTTCTCCCTAGTCAGCTTCAGTTAGCAGCAAGTAAAAGGAAGACTGTAAAGCTGGAGGAGGGAGAAAGGGACTGCTCCCAGCTCCTCGTCCCCTGTCCCCAGCAGTGAACCCTGGCAGTGGCAGCTGCTTCCAGTAGCAACAGTTGGTTCCAGTTCCCAGGGGTTTTTCCCTATGTTCCCAGAACCTGGCTCATTACAACTCCTTAGAATCCCATTACAAACCAACCAGGTCTCCCTCTTCCAAGGTCTGGGTCTCAGCTCTGCTGGTTCTGCAAAGATCCTCTCCTCTGAGCTCCTGAGGTACCAGCTCCTGGGCATTGTACTCCTCTGACATCTGGGTGCCAGTTTCATGAGACCCCCTGTGCTCCAGCATAGCCTGGAAGCGACCATTCTTCAGAGATATGGATCCCAGCTCTGTGGGAGTCCCCCCTCTGAACTCCCAAGGGACCATAACCAATGTAAGCAGGGTCCCCTCCTCAGAGGTCTAAGTCCCAGCTCTGCAAGGACATCTTCTGAGACCCTAAGGAACCAGCACAGCCTGGTGGTGCTCCCTCCCCAGACACATGGGTCCCAGCTTCTTGGGGGTGCTTCCTCCAAGCTCCCACATTTTAATTCCTTCCCTTTGTCCTCTCAACACTTAGGGCAAAAGCTATAGTTACTGCTTCTGTGTTACCTCAGCCACCTCTTATTTGCCCGAATACTTGTTTAATTAATTAATTAATTAATCAATCAGTGAACTGATCGTTACAGAGGTTTTCATTTTATAAAGTGGCATGGGTTCCTTTGACGGTCATTTCTTAGAAGACTGATTTAATGACCTGCAATGGGGAACACCGAGGCTCATTCTGAAATGGTTTTGGATTTGCTCAGCAAACACATAGCAAAGGGATCTGCTTCAACCCAACAGAACAGAATCGCATTTTCTGTGGCCATCAGCATTCAGTCCTGGAGACATGCCTGCATTTACAGAGATGGAGCCAAGCACCAAAGACAACATGGTTCTTAAAAAATTACTTACGCCATTTAAAAATACTCCTTCTGTACTACAAGTAACACACAGAGTTTCAACATCATGGGGTTTTACCAGCACGTAACAAATTTCCCCATGAATTTGTCTCCAAGGTGGGGCTCGACATCCATTTGAAAATTCATAATCTGAAACCAATTATCGATCAATTAAAAGGAGCTCTGAAAAATAAAATATGTTATCTTTAAAAAGAAATAAATATGATTACAGTTTTTTTCAAATACTCAATCCTAATGTAGCTATTGAAGCATTTGGAAATAATAATTATTTTACATAACACAAAGCAAATCTGAGAATAATAGAAACCTGAAGTATAGTCAATAGATTCCAAGACAGTTTGTTCTCCTTTTCCTGAGAAATGTTTCAGCAGTTCTATATCGTTCTTAACAGTTGTTGGGTTTAAACAGATTTGTCTGAAATGAATGATAAGAAATGCATTTTAACACTCTAAAAGAGAATCTCCAGAAAACAGATGAAAATATACCATTTTAGCAAGGGGGGGGCTGGTGGGAGGAGGAATATCACTTTTTATAATTAAAATTGTAGTCAAATTATACAACAACAAAAATGTTGCAGTTAGTTTTAGCTGTGTTATAGCCTTACAACACTGTCAAGACATCAAGAAACCAGTGATTCATATTTAATGCAACATTAAATAAACTCGTTTAAAAATTCATTTCATTTCTTAGTGGTAATAGCATAATACTAGAAAAAAAACTACAAAAATGAACAAGTTTTAAACCTTACAAAGTCTACATGATATTTGCATTACTATTTAACCATCTATTTAATTGTCTGAGGAGAGTGAAAATAACAAGGCCACTTCATGTCCTCAGAATCAGGTGAAACCCCATAGAAAGCTCTAGCAAAGCTAACAGTAAATCTTTACATTTTAGAATTAGAAATATCCATGCAATACCCTAAAATCTACTGTTAAATCAATAACAACTCCTATAATTTGTGTATGTTTAAAAAAATTCTGAAAGCATTTTTTGTAACTAACTTTTAGAGGTTTCTTTTTTCTAAAAAGACTCACAATGAAATACGTTTTAGAGAATGATTCAGTAGGTGCAGATCCAGTTGCTTAAGCAGCATGCCAACCTTCATCTTTATCTCACTCTCAGGATCTTCATCTTTGGTAATTTTATCAAGAATATTTACTGTGGATGTGTCTTCTTTCACCGTGTTATAATCCAAACCCAGGATTTTTGTTACAGGATCTCTGTTAGCTGATCAAACAAGTAAATAAATAAAAATGATTCTCTTGTCTTCTGTTGTAAGAAAAATAATGACTAACAAGTCCTCTGAAGCCCACCCAAATGTGCTTCCTTCATTAAGCTTTCTCTCATGGACCCAATTTGAATTAATCTCAACTTCTCAGATTCTACTGCATTTAGGAACTTTCTTGTACTCCTTGAGATTCTCTACCTTGTACTGCAGTATCATCTATCTATATCATATCTCTAATAAGACAAAGAACAAGACATTCTTTTTTTTTCTTTTTTTTTAATTGACTGTAGGGCATTGTCCAGCATGGTCATTCAATTAGTGTATCCAGAATTGATTTGAAGATAGAGAAATACTGGTCTCCTTAGAAGAATCATCACTAGAACTGTGTGTGTGTACGTGTGTGTGTGTGTGTGTATGTAACCACTGAGGCTTAGTGTTCACAAATGCTTTCTTTCCAAAACAGCATGGTTTTCTCAGTCTAAAGATCTACCACCAGTCTTTTCCACCTGTTCAAAGTGCTTATATTTTCTTTCTTTTTTTTTTAATTTTTTTTATTTATTTATGATAGGCACGCAGTGAAAGAGAGAGAGAGAGAGAGAGGCAGAGACACAGGCAGAGGGAGAAGCAGGCTCCATGCACCGGGAGCCCGACATGGGATTCAATCCTGTGTCTCCAGGATCGCGCCCTGGGCCAAAGGCAGGCGCCAAACCGCTGCACCACCAGGGATCCCTCAAAATGCTTATATTTTCTTTTTTTTTTTTTTAAGAAATATTCTTTTTTTTTAATATTTATTTATTTATTTATTTATTTATGAATGATAGACACACAGTGAGAGAGAGAGAGGCAGAGACATAGGCAGAGGGAGAAGCAGGCTCCACGCACCGGGAGCCCGACGTGGGATTCGATCCCGGGTCTCCAGGATCGCACCCTGGGCCAAAGGCAGGCGCTAAACCGTTGCGCCACCCAGGGATCCCAATGCTTATATTTTCAATGCCTTTTTATGTTCAAGTTGGAAAAACAAATCTGGCCAGTACTCACACACATACCAAAGTTACAGTGAAAAACTCCAATACTAATTCATGATCAAGGCTGACATAGCTGTGAAAGTAGACTCTAGAGATGGTTAAAACAGAATTTGGTGAAAGCCAAAGAACCATGTAGTTGCAAGTGAGGAAGAAGAGGGCAAAGCCATATTTGGAAAGGAGGAATTTAAATAAGATGAAATATATATGTATTTGAACAAGGAGGCCCATGGGACTAGTTCAGAAAGCTCCACCTGATTGAAATGAGAGAAGCACAGTGATGGCATTAACTCTGCAGTGGGAGATGGACTCTGGCACCAGGAAATAGCAGAAAAGGCTTAGGGCTTCTTAGAAAAAAACACACAAGGGGAGGGGCAGGGAAAAGAGATCTAGGAATCATCTACTTTTTGAGCATCTCAATCATCCTTACAGCAGTCATCTCATTAAGACTCATGGAAAAAGGTATTATATGAATTCTGGGGAAAGACACAAACCTGCCCCCCAAATTGCCCTGCACCATGGAATCTGGACCCAAAACTAAGAGTTGTACCTAGAGCTCTTACAGAAAGGACAAAATGCAGCAAAGGATACACATTTAGCCAAACTAGATATATAGCAGCCAGTCTATGTATTAAGTTCATGCACTAAGTTGAAATTAATGCTATTACCAACCTCCTTGAATTCAACTTTACTCTTAAGATTTCATTCCTCCTCAGCAGGGTAGCTATGAGGTATAGATAGATAGATAGCCTAATAATGAAGAGTAGGCAAGAGAGAAGAAAAGGCTGCTGTCCTAAGGTTCACATCTTTTTTTAAAAAAATATTTTATTTATTTACTCATTCATTAGAGTCATAGGGAGAGAGGCAGAGACACAGGCAGAGGCAGAGGGAGAAGGAGGCTGCAGGCAAGGAGCCCGATGTGGGACTCTGATCCCGGGTCTCCAAGATCACACCCTGGGCTGAAGGCAGACGCTTAACCGCTGAGCCACCCAGGCATCTCATAAGATTTACATCCTAAAGAATATTTTTTTTAAAGGTTCATCTTCCCACGTCATAGCAGTAGACACAGCAAAGAATGATTAGAGGCAAGACCAGGCACCTCATGCTTGAGTCCTTCTAGTCACATGATTCCAAACAGGCAAAACATGTATATGACACCATTACGTACTGTTAGGTATTTCTACTCATAAGAAAAATTCAGAAAACAATTGCTCCAGGCAATTGGTCACATTCTTTTACGCATGTTAGATGCTTAGACAATAATGAAAATCTACATCCTTAATGAAGAGGAAAACGTTTCCCATTGAGTGAATGTAACTACCTCCACAAAGCTATGCAACCTACAAAGGAACATTACTGAGACCAATGGAAAGTGAGATTACTCTGGGCTATCTTTGCTGCATACATTTTAGAGGAAACCGAGCATCATCCGTCACAGCAGGCCTGAGGGTAGAGGGTGGAGTTTGGTGCAGGCCCCACTAATCTGTCTTCTCTCCTGTGTAGACCTTAGAGGATACAGGCCTCTGGTCTTTCCAGAAGTGAGGAAGCCTCTCTTTAAACCACATGCTAAAATTAGAAATCTAGAAGCTTGCTAGTGGTAAAGTATTAGGCCTTTCATTTTAAAGTAGAAACTTGATATGAGCATGACATTCAGCCAAGAAAAATGAATGACATTTTTAAAAAGTCGAACATAGGACTTTTTGCCTTTTAGGTCACGGAACTTTTTTCAAGAGACTGCAACTCCCCCTCCCCCATGATTATGTTTCTAAAAGTTCAAGTCATAGACTGGAGCATAAATATCACCTTTGATACAAGCCTGTGCTTCCTTCAGCTTTCTGTCTTTGGCAATAAGCAGCAAACGTGACAGCTGCCCCAAGCTCCTGATCTTAATGTGTGGCACAGAGAGAAACAACAAAGGCTGCCCATCTTTATCAACTTCTTCTGACTTGACTGTTGTTTCACTAGGAAATAAAAATAAATAAATAAATAAATAAAATCTTAAGGTTACCTGGATGCTAGTGAAGTTAAACATAAGACATTTTGACAAATCATCCCTCTGGCTCATTATAAAACACAAAATATAAGTACTTCTTGTTAAAAGCTCATGTCTTTTCCTCATTTGTCCACACTCAGATCCCTAAGTTCCCAGGCTTATTAGCAACCATAGTTAGCAACATGATATACCCAGGAAGAACATGAATACTTACATGAACTCAATCACAGTTTTTGGTTTTGTTTTTCTAACAATGTGTTGGACAACTTTAAAAAAATCACTGGTTCTACAGGACCATTCATGTTTTGGGGATTTCTAAAGTTATTTTATTTATAAAGTTTACACCACAGTAATTAGTGGTTAGAAATCTTCTTGGCTACTCTGTGCTTATGAACAAAAAGCTATAAAAAAGAGAAAGAGAGAGAGACAAACTAGGTTCCCTCTGTGGATTGTTTTCCCACTCCAAATCCCCTAATTTGGTTTACTTTAGGATAATAAGCAGTTTTTCTAAATGGACTTTTCCTGATCAGAAATTTCTGGGTCTCCTAGATTTGTCTTTCTGCCCATTTTAATTATTTTTTTAGGTCAGCATTTAAGAAATATTAAGATGTTTTTACGGCAGTCATATTTCTATAGATTTCTACCACGTACAACATTAACTAAGCTACCTAGGTTTTTATTAGATATGGATATCCCTGGAAAAACTGCTCTCCTCTTAAGACCTGATCTAACATATTTTAAATTGTAAGGCAGATAAACAGATGTGGTGTATTGCCAGTTCATCAGAAAAAGTAAACCTGACAGACTCAGACTCAGATGTACTACCAGCACGATTTCACTAGAAAAGGAAGAAGATAGAGATCATGGAGGCAGACTAGTGGCTTGCCACGGATGTCCACATCCTAACACCCGAGGCCCACAAATGCCTTATCTTACATGGCAAGAGAGACCATGCAGATGGATTAAGTTAAGGATCTTGAGATGGGAAGACTATTCTGAAATGTGCAGGAGGGTCAAGTCAGAAAAGCCAACGTGACATGAAAACAGGGTTCAGAGTAACACAGAGCCAGAAGCTATGGAATGTAGGTGGCCTCCAGAAGCTGGAGAAGACAAGAATGGATCTTCCTTCAGCCCCCAGAAGGAACACAGCCCTGCCAACGCCTTGATTTTAACCCTACACACTTATTTTAGTCTTTTCACCTCCAGAACCCTAAGAAATTAAATCTGCATTATTTTAAGTCACGAAGTATGTGAAAATTTGTTACAGCAGCAATAGGAGGCTAACACAGGGACTTTTACAGGCTTTCCCACTGTTCTTCCAGCAGTAACTTTCATAGTAACTCACATAGGAAGTAACTTACATAGTAATTGTACACAGAAGGTACTCAATAAATAGAAGAGGAATAAATGAATAGAAGATTTCTAGGCTGACCAGTGATGTGTGTTGTATACAAAATGTGTGTTTTCTCTAAAATAAAGCTTTTGGAATAATGTCTTCAGGTTTGAGATTTCTTAAAGGTCTGTGCCGGGTTGGTCACATGTGCTAAGTGGATGATGACAAGACTAAGTTATAAGCTGACTGAATGCCAACAATATCAAGCCACTGAACTTGAGAAGGTGAAACTCCTGGTAAGATATGGGAGAAGTCAAGGGCACAGGACACATATTTCATTGCTCCCACCAGTTGAAGCCTGTAACTCAGCAAAGCAGTAGGAACTAAATGCCAGCTCCAGGGAGGATGTGGAAGAGCAGGTTTGTTTCGGGGTTTGCAGTTTCTAATACTGGAAGAAAGAGATTTTGGAAAGAAAAAATACTATGCCCATCTTGTGAGGTCAAGATAAATGTGCTGCAAATGAAATCCACTGACCTGATCAAAAGACTTTCAAACTGTAATTGTGGAGGGCAGCTGAAAATACTATAGCTTTATGCTATAAGGTGAGAGAGCAGAAAAATGTCACATTTATTTCATCCCCAGTGTCTAGTTTAGTGTCCAGAACATAGTAATTACTCAATAAATGAGCCTAAAAAATAACAAGAGATATAAAGCTACAGTTGCAAAACTAGTTAGTAATTCTCAGGAACAAAAAACAAAGAGCTCAAGTAACAAACGTTATGGCCATCGATTTTAATAGCATAACTTGGACATTTCACCAAAATATGGGGCACCCATGTGGCTCTGTTGGTTAAGTGTCTGACTCTTGGTTTCTGATCAGGTCGTGATCTCAGGGTCATGAGATCAAGCCCTGGTTGAGCTCCACAGTCAGTGAGGCGTCTGCTTGTCCCTCTCCCTTTGTTCCACCCCCCCATCTGCTTGCTCTCTCTCTCTCTCTCTCAAATAAATAAAATCTTTTAGAAAAGAAGTTTTACCAAAACATAATAATTATCATCTCATAAAACAATACAATTTTAAGATCAGAGATCATGTAACTGATCCTTCATGACATTGATAAGAGAACTAGAACAAGAAGGTAAAAGGATCAAACAATGCCCATTACCAAGGAGTATTGGGAAGTCAACAATAAAAAAGATGCCTGTAGAGATTTACAAAAGAAAACTAGGAATCAGAAAGGTATGAATTGTGAGGGCGGTGGGCAGGACAGGGGGAAGAGGGTCACTGCTCGGGGCTCAACTCCTCATCTACACAGCACTCCTACCAGGAGAGAATTTTGTCCCAACTCAGACATATCATTGAGACAGCAGAGAGACATTAGAAGCTAAACTATCACAGTATTAAAGCTGACATGAGTCAAAATCGTAATTTTACCAAAAAAGAAAAGAACTGATAATAACATTGTCACTAAGTGATTCTGAACACTTATCCAGTCTTTATATTTCCTGAGCTACATTCTAATGAGTCAAAGCAACTGAGCTCTGTATACCACCACCATATGGTGTTAATCATTGAAGGGTGTCATTTGTCCTTAGCTTACAGTGGACTTGGGTTTCATTCTGGAGTGTTTTAGAAAGATTAGTTATCTCATTCTGTCTGATAAGAACAAAAGCAATTGAAAATGGTAATACAAGGAGACCTATGATTTCCATTAGAATGAAAGTGGAGTTATTTTCCCCAAAACAATGAACACGGAAAGACGATGACCAGTGTTATTATAGAATGAAGGGTTGTACATTGGAAATGATTCTAAAAGAAAAGAGTAAGTCATCTAACATGTGGACAGTGCCATGCCTATCTACTCAACAATGATCTGCACAAAAGAAGATGGGTGACGACATGTAAAACCTTTTTTCAGTGCGTGATGAGCAGATCAGTTTCAATGTCAGATGTCTGTTAGCCTAATTCAGAAGAAGGCTGATCAATTTTTTAAGGACTGCCGCAAAGAGTACATTTGGAGATGTGCAACATCAAATGAGAAATGAGGCCTCAAGTGCGAATATAAAAGAGATCAACAAAAGAGGGTAGCTTACTTACTTCAACAGACTTTCCATGTAAATAAAACTGACTTGTTTTGGAACAAAAGGCTGAGAGAACATATAGTCCCAAGAGGAAGAAGAAATATCCTAAAACATCCAATAATATTGTGGTTTGGTAGAAATGCATCCAGAGGCTCCAAACTCAAAGCCTTTATGATGACTTAGGTATCCATATTTATGTGGACTTACAGAGCTGAATCCTATCTGAAAGGACAGCAGTTGACCCTCCACCCTTTAAATAAATGAATAAAAGGTGTCCTAAGGGCCAGCAGCCTAAGCAAGAACAGTGCATGTGTACAAAAGGGCAAAGAATGAGGTAGCCGGGACTCTTTTAATGGTACGTTCTTCCAGCCATTGAGGGCATCTCTGGTCTATATCACTTTTGTTATGTTGGTGGACACAGCATACCAAGTGGCTATGGGTTGCTGACAGTTCTTTGGTTTGGGGGGGTGGGCGTAGAGCAAGGGGAGTGGTCAAGACTTGGATGTGTAAACATTTAGAATTTTCCATAACTACCAAAATCTCAGCTGTATCCTTTGCCTTCTTCAGGACTATCAGTACCCACCTGGTTTTCATCCAGCCACAATGGCATGGTTTCCTTCAACTACAACAAATGTTACTTTCAGACCCTCTTTTCCCTTCCGACATCAAAGATATCACCAATAAAAGTCAGAAATAAGAATAATGGATAGAAAAACTGGCCCAAGGAAAAGGTGTCCAGTAAATTTGACAGAAGGAAGACAATCAAGAGGTAGTTGGTTCAAAACATATATGTGCCAAAATGTTGAGACTTCCTGCTTAAGAGGGACCTCTATGCATAAAGACTGTATGAAAAAAAAAAAAAAGACTGTATGCAGAGGTATAAGAATGGAAATAGAGCAAAAAGCAATTGGATAAGGATAAAGAAAGAGAAACAGTGATATGATTGAGGTATGTGTAACAGCCCACCTAAGTAGGTTGCAGATGTGGTCAAGTTTGTCCTTGGAACACAAAATAAATAGAGGTAAGATACAATGACGCTCTTGATACTCTTATGACATCTGCTTTAAATCCATCTCTGTACTAAGTAGTTCATATGTTTTTGAACTATATGGTTTTGCAGATGAGTTCATCTTTCAAAGGTTAGAAAAAACAACATGTGACACTACACTGAACTTAAGTGGGAGCAATGAATAATGACAAGCACTTTGGGAGGAAGTGACCATAGGCAGAGTTAGAAATAAAATACAATTTTAGAAAAAGGCTTCAGGAAATTCAGAGAGAAGGTAGAGCATGACAACAGAACCAAACACTCCTGAAATACAGTTCAAAAAAGGTTTTTCAGTACTAAAAATGAAATTCAGAGTTTATTCTCACAAATAATCCCAAAGGGAAAAAGTGGAAAAGGCATCTATAAGAAGATTTGACTGATTAGTGACCTGTCTTTGATACTGTCACACTTTAAAAGTTCATATGCAAAATTAAGGAGGAACACGGTGGCAGAAAAGAGGATCCCGATGCCTGAAAGTGGAAAATAAACTGAAGCTGACCAAAACAACAAAAAAGATTTACATATGCAAATGTCAATTACTCCTATATAATTATGATTACATTTATATAAATACATATATATTTTTTATCTAAGCTCTCTAGAGCTAAGTTGACAGCTCCCTGTTTGAGGTAGAGGTAGGTTTTTCTTAAATCTCAGATTTGGAAGGTTCTCATTTCAGGACAATGCTAATTGCTAATTAGCCTCTCCCATATATTGAGGGAAATTTACCACTCCCCAGGAATTAATAGATTTTAATACCAGAAGGGATTTTGCCTATAGCAGAGGTCACAAAACCAATGCCTACTGACACCTGTAGGGTTGTATAGATGAGTGGAAAGCCCAAACATAAAGCAACAACAATTGTTGGAGTGTGGTGAACTCAAGAATGCATCCCCTATCAAAAGAAATTCAAATCAAAATTTAAAAATTAGGAGTGCCAGGGCACCGGGGTGGCTCAGTGGTTGAGCATCTGTCTTCAGCTCAGGTCATGATCCCAGGGTCCTGGGATTGAGTCTCACAACAGGCTCTCTGTAGGGAGCCTGCTTCTCCCTCTGCCTGTATCTCTGCCTCTCTCTCTGTGTCTCTCATGAATAAATAAAATCTAGATAGATAGATAGATAGATAGATAGATAGATAGATAGATAGAAAGAAAGATAATTAGGGGCGCCTGGGTGGCTCAGTCGGTTAAGGGTCTGCCTTTGGCTCAAGTCATGATCTCAGGGTCCTGGGATAGAGCTCAGTGTCTGGCTGGCTCCCTACCCAGCCAGGAGTCTGCTTCTCCCTCTGCCCCTGCCCCTGCTCATCTTCTCTCTCTCTCTCTCTCTCTCATAAATACATACATACATACATACATACATACATAATTTTGTTGTGCTAAACAGAATGTTCCCAGATTTCAGCAGAGTGCCTCCTGATTGCAATTCCTGGGTCAGAATATTTCTGAGATTCACAGATGTTAAATTACTTGCCCAAAACCTACAACTCATTTATCAAAATATGTACAATAAAGACATTAAACTCTAGAAGCTCTTTACCAGCTTACCTGACAATATATCCTGATTCAAATGCTGAGGGGTCCAAGTTTGTTTTCCATTCAAGTGGTTCTACAAAAACATATTTTGCTTCTTGAGGATGTTTGTAGATAAAACTCTCCACAAACATCGCAATTTCTTTCAATATCACTTCATTCAGTGGAGTAATTTCCAGGGTTCTGGTCCCATATCCAGCAGCAGTCCACTGTGCAGACCTTGTCAGAGCCACCCCCATGCTCAGTCAATGCTCAGATCTGAGCTCACCACACACCCTGCATCAGAGTGGAAGGAGTTAGAAACACAGGATGGCAATCACCTTTTTCCTGGAACCGTTCTCACTTTCAAGCCTTTAAGCCATCCAACACATATTCTGCTTCTTAATCTTAGTGGTCAATTTTTTTTAATCATCAAATTGCTCCTTAATGCAACAGAAATATTCATTTTTACTGGGCTAGCTCTAAGTAAAACTGACAGGCACTTGGATTTTCTAGTATCTATTTGCCCTAAGCAAATAACTTTCTCATTTCCCTGGGCCCCAGAAAGAAAAGCTCAAATAACTGGGCAGAAAACAGAAACAGAAAACTCCCAACAGTGGAAGGAAGAGCTGGGGGAAGATGGCATCAAGGCCTTTGGTCCAACAGGTTTGCTGGAGCCAAAGGCTCTTCTGGGCTGGGCAGTGCATAATTTAGAACCATGCTGTCAAACTGAACTCTGTTATTCTGACTTTCTTTAAAAAGAGAACATTATCTGCAACATTGAGTAAAAGCCGAGTTAGCAAGCAAGTTCTCACTGTGAACATTTAAGGCCTTTTTTTCCCTGATAGTCTATATTTGTTTGATTTTTCACTAATAGGATCATGAAAGGCTTCCTTCCAGAATATTAGAATGGTGATAAAGTTAAATATAGAATAGAATTAGCTTTCCCCCATTATTACTAAAGCTCCGAAGTACCAGGACCCTTCGGAAATGACTTGGGGATTTTGGGTTTTGTACTGCACTAAATCTAGTAATAGGATATCTAGATCAGTGGCTCTCAATGAGGCAATACTCATAACTCAGAAGTATTATTAAGGATATTTCATTATCAAAATGATAGGAAGGGGACATCATTGGGATTTAGTAATGAGGACCAAGAATGTCAGACATCAGGGCACCCGGGTGGCTCAGTGGTTGAGTCTGCCTTTGGCTCAGGGTGTGATCCTGGGGTCCCAGGAGCGGGTCCTGGGATTGAGTCCCGCATCAGGCTCCCCACAGGGAGCCTGCTTCTCTCTCTGCCTATGTCTCTGCCTCTCTCTGTCTCTCATAAATAAATAAATAAACTCTTAAAAAATAATGTCTGATGTCCTGCAATGTGCACAACAGTCCCCAGACAGAATTATACTACACTCTTTAGGCATCTGGTGGGCGAAAAACTTCAGATAAGTAATACCTGCGCTAAGAATCTAACTCCACTTTACAATCACAAAGTAATTTTTCCACAGTTTTGACATACACTGAATTTTCCAGGATTGCAACTATCATGTAAGTCGAAGGAAGGTTGTATATATTCTGTCTTATATGGAAGTCTACCAAGAGCTCAGTATTTTGGAAAATCACACCATTGATGGCCATGCTGGTCACACAATTTAAGTTTCAATGATGTGTTTACATCAGCCTGCATTTGGAGCTACTGCATTCACAGTATATAATTCTATGTAAGGCTGGAGCACCTGACTACTTCACTACATATTCTAGTGTAGTGGTACCTGAGCATTTACATACTATTACTGTATTGCAATTATTTACCTTTTGATTTTCCTTTATTTTACAGTTAGGGGACATCATTGGGATTTAGTGATGAGGACCAAGAATGTCAGACATCAGGGCACCTGGGTGGCTCAGTGGTTGAGTGTCTGCCTTTGGGCTCAGGGTATGATCCTGGGGTCCCAGGAAGTAGCCAATATCATTTTGATAATGAAATATGGTTAATAATACTTCTGAGTTATGAGTACTGCCTCACTGAGAGCCACTGATCTAGATATCCTATCTACATTTAAAGATATCCTATCCTACATTTAAACTATGCACACATGTAGAATTACTACCTAGGATTTTGATTTTGGAGTAGCAAAGAAGGCATTACAAAATATTTGTTATAAAAAATGATAGTTCTCAGGGCTAAGAATGGCTGATATATGTGTACATAAATAGGTATATATATTTTTATATCTGTGTATATACTTATATATACAAATACATACAATTATAAAATATATACAATTAGGGTACAGATTTTTTTGTGTGCATTTATTTTAGTATTCTAGTAGTTTGTTTCTATTGCTTGATTCCAAACATGTAAGCCTGTACTGATGCTTACATCAGTAACACTGTTGAGTTTGCCAGTATTAAGAGAGTAAGTGCAAGCTAAGAATAAGTGCAAACAGCTTTATCACATATAGAAAGTCTTATGTGCACAATTTATTTTTAATCTTAAGCATACCACTTGTTTCAGTGGTCTTATAAAACTACAACATGTGTATCATTTCCTTCTTGTACTTTTTAAAAGGAAAATGTGGACATACATAGATTATATAAGACTGTAGCAGCAGTCAACACCCCATACAGCAACTTCCTGAAAGACACTTTAAAAAGAGCTAAGAAATGCAAAAAGGTCTTCATCATGATAAATGTCTATACAAAAATAACACGTTTGTATCTCTTCAAATTGTTTTTCTAAATCTGGAAAGGCAGGAGCTGCAACAATGAACAGGCTTGATTTGAGGTCTAAGAAAATTTCAGGAGGGTCTGGGACAACCCAGAAGGCAAAAAATATTATTAGGGGGGAAAAGTGTATCAAAATCTTGAACAAGATAGGTAGAAAAAGCCTTTAAAAATGAGAGTGAGAGCAGAGAGAGAAAGAAAGAGGGACAGCCTGGGCGGCTCAGCTGTTGAGCGTCTGCCTTTGGCTCAGGGCATGATCCTGGGTCTGGAATCGAATCCTGCATCCAGTTCCTTGTGAGGAGCCTGCCTCTCTCTGTGTCTCTCATGAATAACATCTTTTTTTTTAAAAAAAGAGAGACGGACAGAGAAAGAGAAAGAAGTACTTTGTAGGCGTAAGTGAATAAATTACAAAAAGAAAACAGTGTAATCTAAAGCTTTTCATGTTAAGTCTAGGACATTTCTAATAGCCTCATTTAGCAGGAGAACCGTATTTATTCCACTAGTCCCAGGGGTGTTAAAAAAAAAAAAAAAAAAGGTCTGTGTAACTCAGGTAAAAATACAAAACTAAATTTTTTTTTTTTTAATCAAAACAGGCTGTTCCCCAGTTTCTACCCACTGCCAATCCAGGAGTCCTTTTGGCCTAAGAACCACAGTTACAACGAATACACATGAATATGTAGTAAGTATCTTTGAATTAAGGTGCGACTGTTGAAAAGTTTAATGATTAAATGGAGAAAAGTTTCTGTGCACGTGTTCTCATAAATGGAAAATCATTTATATTCATTTTGTCTATTATTCTACTCATTTTCTGTCCGAATCAAATCACTGTAACACAGCTTGTTTTTCTTTTTTAAGGATTAGCTGCAAGCTTCCCGTAGCATTAAAAAAAATGAAACCCGTCCGTGAATAATTTCTGTAACGCTTGAGCAGAAACAGAGCTAAGGGAAGGTGAGCATCCACGCTGAGATCTAGAAATGTGGCTGGTAACACAGATTGGGAGTCGGCGCATACACGTGCCGTTCTGGGAATGATGAAGCTACAGAAAAATCAGAATTTCAGAACTGGCATGTGCAGGGCCCTGAATCCACGTACACTTAAAGCCTGCGTGAAAACACCGAGCAGACGGCGACAGGCGTTAGTTAGAGCCGGAGCTCAGTCTGTAGGGGTAAGGGGGCAGGGGGCGCCGGCAGGAAGGCGCAGGGAGGAGGACGGTAGGTGGAAGGAGGGCGAGCTGCAGGGGCGGAGGGTAGGAGGACGGGGAGGCGCCGGGAGTCGCCTGAGCCGCGGAGAGGGGCTCGGCTCGGGAGCCGAGGAGCAGGAGGCGCCCGGGCAGGGGGTCTGCGGGGAGGGGAGGGGAGGGAGAGGGCCGGGACAGGGCGGGCCGCGGCCCGAGGAGACGAGGGGAGCGGGCGAGAGAGGCCCCCATTGCTCGAACCCCGCCGCGTTAGGCTGCAAGGACCCCTGCGCGGGGCGGGCGGGAGCGGCGGGGCCCGGCGCGGAGAGGCGGCGGCGAGTCCCCGGCGGCCGCCCTGCGCCCAACGGCCGCACTCACCTGCAGCGCCCCGCTCCGCGTCCGCACTGCGCCCAGCGGCCCGCGCCCCGCGCCGCCAGCCGCGCGCCCGCCAGTTACTAGGGCGCGCGGTAAACACTCAACGCCCCGCCGCGCGGAGGGTCGCCGCCCCGCGGAGGGGAGGCCCGAGCCCGCCCCCGCCCCCCCCCCCGCCCCCGCCCCACCCCCCCCCGCCCCCGCCCCACCCCCCCCCCGTCTCTTAAGAATCAATAAACAAAAACTTAAAAAAAAAAATAACACACTAAAAGAGATCATTGTCTTTTCAAATGCCCTAATCTCAAAAGATCAAAAGGCCCAAAGGGAAACAGTTAAAGATGGTTCCATCAAACGAGCAAAATAAAGCACCACAACCAACCCTTAAGAAATGAAGATCTATGAATTACCTGAGAAGTAATTTAAAATAATAATTCTAAAGATGCTCTACTAAAGATGCTAAAAGACAAGACAAAAGATACCTAAATGAAATCAGGGAAATAATGCATGAACAAAATAAGAATATTGACACAAAAACACTTTTTAAAAAAGGTAAATAAACTTTGTAGCTGAAGAATACAATGATTAAACTGAAAAATGCACTAAACAGATTCAACTTCAGATTTCATCAAGCAAAAAAAAAAAAAAAAAAGATTTGATCAAGCAGAAGAATGAATCAGCAAACTAGAAAACATCATGTGAAATTACTGAGTCACAGGAATGGAAAAAAAAAAGGAATGATGGAAAGTAAAGAGAGTCTATGGGCTATACAGGACACTACAAAAAGTCTATCTATGCATTATGGGAGACCCAGGAGAAGTAGGAAAGAGATAGAGAGCCTATTTAAAGAAATAGTGGCTGAAATTTTTCCAAATTTGAGGCAAAAAAATGGATATATAAATTCAAGAAGCTGAATGAACTCCAATTAGGGTAAATGCAAAGAGACCAACACTGAAACACATTATAATGAAACTGAAAAGCTGTGCTCACTTCAGCACCACATATAGTAAACTGAAAAGTTACAGGAAAAAAGCAATCTTGAATGTAGCATGAGAAAATGGACTCCTCATGTAAATGAGAACCTCTGTTGATTCAAAGCCAATGTCTCTGCAGATATTTTGCAGGTCAGAGGGCAGCAGTATGGTATATTCAATATGCTGAAAGAAAAGAACTACCAAGAATACTGTATCTATAAAGTCATCCTTTAAAGATGAAGACAGGGATCCCTGGGTGGCGCAGCGGTTTGGCGCCTGCCTTTGGCCCAGGGCGCGATCCTGGAGACGCGGGATCGAATCCCACATCGGGTTCCCGGTGCATGGAGCCTGCTTCTCCCTCGGCCTATGTCTCTGCCTCTCTCTCTCTCTCTCTCTCTCTCTCTCTGTGACTATCATAAATAAAAAAAAAATTAAAATAAAATTAAAAAAAACAGGCAAAACTATAAAAAAAATAATAATAAAATAAAAAAAATAAAGATGAAGACATTAAGACTTTCCCAGCCAGATAAAAGCTGATGGAGTCAATCACCACTGGACATGCCACACAAAAAATACTAAAGGATTGCCCTTGGAGATGAAACAAAGGACCCTAGACAACACAAAACCATAGAAAATATAAAGCTCTCCAGTAAAGGTAAATACTTAGGCCAAAAACAGAACCCTAACGTTGGTGCATAAATCATTTTTCATTCTTTTATAGGATTTAAAAGGAAAAAGCATTAAAGTATAAATCTATGTTAACAGACACACAATATGAAAAGGCACAATTTGTGACATCACTAACAAAGCAGGGAAGGTGGAGGGACAGAGACATAAAGGAGTAGAGTTTTTGTATGCAACTAAAGCCATCAGGTTAAAATAAACTGAAATCATGAAGATATTTTATGTAATACCCAGAGAAACCACAAAAAAAAAAAAACTGTAGAAAATACACAAAAGGTAATTAAAAGGGCATGTGTCCAAAAAAAACTCACTAAAACACAAAGAAAAGGCAGTAGTAAAAGAAAAGAGGGACAAAAAACTTACAAGACATACAGAAAACAATTAAGAAAATGGGAATAAAATACCATCCTTATCAGTAATTACTTTTTCTTAAAGATTTTATTTATTTATTCAGGAGAGACACAGAGAGGCAGAGACATAGGCAGAGGGAGAAGCAGACTCCTCGCAGGAAGCCTAATGTGGGACTCGATCCCAGAACTCCAGGATCATGCCCTGAGCCAAAGGCAGATGCTCAACCGCTGAGCCACCCAGGCGTCGCTATCAGTAATTACTTTAAATGTAAATGGATTAAACTCTCTAATCAAAAGACAGAGTGGCTGAATGGATTTAAAAAAACAAGTCTCATTCATTTGGGGAATATAAAAAATAGTGAAAGGGAATAAAGGGGAAAGGAGAGAAAATGAGTGGGAAATATCAGTGAGGGTACAGGACATGGGAGACACCTAACTCTGGGAAACGAACAAGGGGTGGTAGAAAGGCAGGTTGGGCGGGAGGGTGGGATTACTGGGTGACAGGCACTAAGGGGGGCACTTGATGGCATGAGCACTGGGTGTTATGCCATATATATATATATATATATATATATATATATAGGCAAATCAAACTCCAATAAAAAAACATACAAAAAAAAAAAAAGACCAACCACATGCTGTCTACTAGATACAAACTTTAGATCTAATGATACACATAAGCTGAAAATGAAAAGATGGAAAAAAGATATCCCATGAAAATGTTAACCAAAAGAGAGCAGGGTGGCCATACTAATAGACAAAAGAGATGAAGTCAAAAACTAACAAAACACAAAATAGGACATTATATAATGATAAAAGGGTCAATTCACCAAGAAGCTTTGACAATTATAAATATGTAAACACCTGACATCAGAACTCCTAAATTTTTGAAGCAAACACTGGCATCAACACAGTAAGAGAAGACTTCAATGTCATTCATTCAAAAGAAAGAACCACCAAACAAAAATCAATGAGATAACAGAGGACTTGAACAATACTGTAGACTAAATGCACCAAACAATCATACATGGAGGACTCTATGCAACAACAAGAAAATGCACATTTTTCTCAAGCACACACAGAACATTTTCCAGGACAGACCACATGTTAGACCACAAAACAAGTCTTAACAAATTTAAGAAGTCTGAACTCACACCAAGTATCTTTTCTGACCTCAATGGAATGAAACCAGAAATGAAAAACAGAAGGAAAAATAAAAATCCACAAATATGTGGAAATTAAGCAACACAGATTTAAACAACCAGTGAGCCAAAGAATAAATCACAAGGGAAATTAGAAAATATCTTCAGGCAAATAAAAATGAAAACACAATGTATCAAATCTTATATAACGAAAGCAGTGCTAAGAGTGAGGTTTATAGCTATAAACACTTACATTTAAAAAAAAGAGAGAGAGAGAGAAATCTAAAATCAGTAACCCAACTTTATAACTCAAGGAACTACAAAAAGAACAATGTTAGCAAAGAAAGGAAATTATTAGAGCAAAGATATAACAGAAAAAATTAATGAAACAAAAGTTGTTTTCAAAAGATCAACAAAATTAATAAACCCTTAGCTAGGCTAAGAATAAAAGATGACTCAAATAACTAAAATCAGAAATGAAAAGGAGACATAACAACTGATGTCACAGAAATTAAAAGGACCATAATAGACTCTTAACAACCATACACCAATAAGTTTGATAACGTAGAATGGATAAATCCCTAGAAATAAACAACCTACAAAGTCAATGGCTTAAATTTAAAATCTGAACAGACCAATATCCAATAAGGATATGAAACAGTAATCAAAAACCTCCAGCATATTAAAGCCCAGGGCCACATGACTTCATGAGAGCATTCTACTAACCATGTAGAGAATTAACACCAAAACTCATCAAATTCTTCCCCAAATTTGAAGAGCAAGGAATACTTCCAAGCTCATTCTGAGGCCAACATTCCTCTGATAGCAAAGCAAAACAAGATACTACAAGAAAACTATAGACCAATATGCCTGAAGAACAGTAATTTTAAAATCCTTTTAAAATACTAGCAAACTGAGTTGAATGGCACATTTAAAGGATTACACACCATTACCAAGTTGAATTTATCCTACGGATGTAAGGATGGTTCATCATACAAAATGTGATATATCATGTTATCTGAATGAAGAACAAAACCACATGATCATCTCAATCCATTTGACTAATTAAATACCTTTCACAATTAAAGCAATAAACTAGCAATAGAAGGAAACTATCTCAATATATAAAGGCCATATATAAAAAGTTCACAGCTAACATCATACTCCATGCTCAAAGACTGAAAGCTTTTCCTCGAAGATGAACAAAGTATTGATGTTCACCCTCACTACCGCTATTCAAGAGAGCACTAGAAGTAAAAATTTCTTTGCAATTTGGCAAGAAATAAATTAGGAAAGAAGAAGTTATCTCTGCTCACAGGTGACACTACATGATCTTATATGCACAAAGCCCAAAAGATTACACATACACACACACCCAAATTATTAGACTACTAAACAAATTCAGCAAACTTGCAGGATACAAAATCACCACAAAATAAAATAACTGAGTTTTCAAACACAAACCACAAACAAAAGGACAATAAGAAAACAATCGCATTGACAAAAGTGTCAAAAAGAATAAGAGACTTAAGAATAAACTCAACTAACAAAGTAAAAGACCCATAGAGTGAAAAACTGCAAAACACTGCTGAAAAAAATTAAAGATGCAAATAAAATTGTTAAAATGTCCATTGCACCCAAAGCAATCAACAGATTCATTATAACTCTTATCAAAAATCCTATTTTTGGCAGAAACAGAAAAACTGCCCTAAAATGGGATCTCAAGAAACTCTGAAAACCCAAAACAATATTGAAAAAGAAGAAAAAAGTTTGAGACTTCACAGTTCCTGATATCAAATCATATTATGAAGCTTCAGTAATCAAAACACAGATAGACTGGCATAAAGACAGACATACAGACCAACGAAACAGAATAGAGAACCCAGGAAAAATACTCTCTGGCATATAATCTCAAAAACACTCTCAGGGGGATCCCTGGGTGGCGCAGTGGTTTGGTGCCTGCCTTTGGCCCAGGGTGCGATCCTGGAGACCCGGGATCGAATCCCATGTCGGGCTCCCGGTGCATGGAGCCTGCTTCTCCCTCTGCCTGTGTCTCTGCTTCTCTCTCTCTCTCTCTCTCTCTGTGTGTGACTATCATAAAAAAATAAAAATAAAAATAAAAAAACACTCTCAGGATGAATGATCTTCAACCAAGGTGCCAGAACTACTCAATAGGGAAAGGACAATCACTTCAACAAGTGGTGTTGGCAAAACTGAATATTCACATGCAAAAGAGTTATGTTGGATCCTTACCATATACTGTATACAAAAATTAACATGAAATAAGACCTGTAAAACTCTTAACAAGAAAACAGGTTTCCCTGCTCACATGTAAGCTTCAAGACATTGAATTTGGGAATGATTTCTTGGATATGAAACCAAAAGCAGAGGCAACAAATAAAAATAAATAGGACTACATAAAATCTTTGAAAACTTCTGGGAAACAAAGTAAGCAATCAACAGAGTGAAAAGATAACCTACAGAATGGAAGAAAATATTTGCATATCATATATCTGATAAGGGGTTAATATCCAGAATATGTAAAGAGCTCCTACAACTCAACAAAAATACATGAGCAAAGAACTTGAACAGACATTTCTCCAATGAGCACATGAAAAGACGTTCAATATCATTAATCATTAAAGAAAGTACAAATAAAATTACAAAGAGGTATCACCTTATAGCCACTATCTAAAAACAAAACAAAACACAAAAAATAACAACTGCTGGCAATAATGTAAAGAAACTGGAACTTTGTGCCCTGTTGGTGAGAATCTACAGTGGTCCAGCCACTATGGAAAACAGTATGAGGGGGGAGGAGCAAGATGGCGGAAGAGTAGGGTCTCCAAATCACCTGTCTCCACCAAACTACCTAGAAAACCTTCAAATTATCCTGAAAATCTATGAATTCGGCCTGAGATTTAAAGAGAGACCAGCTGGAATGCTACAGTGAGAAGAGTTCGCGCTTCTATCAAGGTAGGAAGACGGGGAAAAAGAAATAAAGAAACAAAGGCCTCCAAGGGGGAGGGGCCCAAGAGGAGCCAGGCTGAGGCCGGGGCGAGTGTCCCCAGGACAGGAGAGCCCCGTCCCGGAGGAGCAGGAGCTGCACCGACCTTCCCGGGCGGAAAGGGGCTCGCAGGGAGGTGGAGCAGGACCTAGGAGGGCGGGGATGCCCTCGGGCTCCCGGGGACACTAACAGGCACCTGCGCCCCGGGAGAGTGCGCCGAGCTCCCTAAGGGCTGCAGCGCGCACGGCGGGACCCGGCGGGTCCCGGAGCAGCTCGGAGGGGCTCTGGCGGCGGCTCCGCGGAGGGGGCTGCGCGGCCCCGGGAGCAGCTCGGAGGGGCTCGGGCAGAGGAAGAGGCTCCGTGCAGAGGGGGCTGCGCGGTTCCAGGAGCAGCTCGGAGGGGCTTGGGCAGCAGCTCCGCGGAGGGGGCTGCGCGGCCCGGGAGCTCGAATCCAACAGCGCAGGCTCCGGAGCACAGGGCGCCGGGACACAGCCCAGGATCCGGCCTCCCCCGGGACAGGCAGAGGCCGGGAGGGCCCAGGACAGCAATGAGGCTCCTGCCCCAGCTGAGCACATCAGCGGCCCCGCCCCGGAGCCTCCAGGCCCTGCAGACGGAGAGCTCCGGAGTTCCTGCGGGGGCTGAATCCAGGTTTCCAGAGCTGCCCCGCCACTGGGGCTGTTCCTCCTGCGGCCTCACGGGGTAAACAACCCCCACTGAGCCCTGCACCGGGCAGGGGCACAGCAGCTCCCCCAACTGCTAACACCTGAAAATCAGCACAACAGGCCCCTCCCCCAGAACACCAGCTAGACGGACAACTTCCAGGAGAAGCCAAGGGACTTAAAGAACACAGAATCAGAAGATACTCCCCGGTGGTTCTTTTTTTGTTTTTGTTTTTGTTTTTGTTTTGTTTTGCTTTTTGATTTGTTTCCTTCCCCCACCCCCTTTTTTTCTCCTTTCTTTTTCTTTCTCTTCTTTTTTTTTTTTCGTTTTTTTTTCTTTTTCTTCCCTTTTTTTTTCTCTTTCTCTTTTCTTTCCTTCTTTCTCTCCTCTCTTTTTCTCTTTTTCCCAATACAACTTGCTTTTGGCCACTCTGCACTGAGCAAAATGACTAGAAGGAAAACCTCACCTCAAAAGAAAGAATCAGAAACAGTCCTCTCTCCCACAGAGTTACAAAATCTGGATTACAATTCAATGTCAGAAAGCCAATTCAGAAGCACTATTATACAGCTACTGGTGGCTCTAGAAAAAAGTATAAAGGACTCAAGAGACTTCATGACTGCAGAATTTAGAGCTAATCAGGCAGAAATTAAAAATCAATTGAATGAGATGCAATCCAAACTAGAAGTCCTAACGACGAGGGTTAACGAGGTGGAAGAACGAGTGAGTGACATAGAAGACAAGTTGATAGCAAAGAGGGAAACTGAGGAAAAAAGAGACAAACAATTAAAAGACCATGAAGATAGATTAAGGGAAATAAACGACAGCCTGAGGAAGAAAAACCTACGTTTAATTGGGGTTCCCGAGGGCGCCGAAAGGGACAGAGGGCCAGAATATGTATTTGAACAAATTCTAGCTGAAAACTTTCCTAATCTGGGAAGGGAAACAGGCATTCAGATCCAGGAAATAGAGAGATCCCCCCCTAAAATCAATAAAAACCGTTCAACACCTCGACATTTTATTGTGAAGCTTGCAAATTCCAAAGATAAAGAGAAGATCCTTAAAGCAGCAAGAGACAAGAAATCCCTGACTTTTATGGGGAGGAGTATTAGGGTAACAGCAGACCTCTCCACAGAGACCTGGCAGGCCAGAAAGGGCTGGCAGGATATATTCAGGGTCCTAAATGAGAAGAACATGCAACCAAGAATACTTTATCCGGCAAGGCTCTCATTCAAAATGGAAGGAGAGATAAAGAGCTTCCAAGACAGGCAGCAACTAAAAGAATATGTGACCTCCAAACCAGCTCTGCAAGAAATTTTAAGGGGGACTCTTAAAATTCCCCTTTAAGAAGAAGTTCAGTGGAACAGTCCACAAAAACAAAGACTGAATAGATATCATGATGACACTAAACTCATATCTCTCAATAGTAACTCTGAATGTGAACGGGCTTAATGACCCCATCAAAAGGCGCAGGGTTTCAGACTGGATAAAAAAGCAGGACCCATCTATTTGCTGTCTACAAGAGACTCATTTTAGACAGAAGGACACCTACAGCCTGAAAATAAAAGGTTGGAGAACCATTTACCATTCGAATGGTCCTCAAAAGAAAGCAGGGGTAGCCATCCTTATATCAGATAAACTAAAATTTACCCCAAAGACTGTAGTGAGAGATGAAGAGGGACACTATATCATACTTAAAGGATCTATCCAACAAGAGGACTTAACAATCCTCAATATATATGCTCCGAATGTGGGAGCTGCCAAATATATAAATCAATTATTAACCAAAGTGAAGAAATACTTAGATAATAATACACTTATACTTGGTGACTTCAATCTAGCTCTTTCTATACTCGATAGGTCTTCTAAGCACAACATCTCCAAAGAAACGAGAGCTTTAAATGATACATTGGACCAGATGGATTTCACAGATATCTACAGAACTTTACATCCAAACTCAACTGAATACACATTCTTCTCAAGCGCACATGGAACTTTCTCCAGAATAGACCACATATTGGGTCACAAATCGGGTCTGAACCGATACCAAAAGATTGGGATTGTCCCCTGCATATTCTCGGACCATAATGCCATGAAATTAGAACTAAATCACAACAAGAAGTTTGGAAGGACCTCAAACACGTGGAGGTTAAGGACCATCCTGCTAAAAGATAAAAGGGTCAACCAGGAAATTAAGGAAGAATTAAAAAGATTCATGGAAACTAATGAGAATGAAGATACAACCGTTCAAATTCTTTGGGATGCAGCAAAAGCAGTCCTAAGGGGGAAATACATCGCAATACAAGCATCCATTCAAAAACTGGAAAGAACTCAAATACAAAAGCTAACCTTACACGTAAAGGAGCTAGAGAAAAAACAGCAAATAGATCCTACACCCAAGAGAAGAAGGGAGCTAATAAAGATTCGAGCAGAACTCAACGAAATCGAGACCAGAAGAACTGTGGAACAGATCAACAGAACCAGGAGTTGGTTCTTTGAAAGAATTAATAAGATAGATAAACCATTAGCCAGCCTTATAAAAAAGAAGAGAGAGAAGACTCAAATTAATAAAATCATGAATGAGAAAGGAGAGATCACTACCAACACCAAGGAAATACAAACGATTTTAAAAACATATTATGAACAGCTATACGCCAATAAATTAGGCAATCTAGAAGAAATGGACGCATTCCTGGAAAGCCACAAACTACCAAAACTGGAACAGGAAGAAATAGAAAACCTGAACAGGCCAATAACCAGGGAGGAAATTGAAGCAGTCATCAAAAACCTCCCAAGACACAAGAGTCCAGGGCCAGATGACTTCCCAGGAGAATTTTATCAAACGTTTAAAGAAGAAATCATACCTATTCTCCTAAAGCTGTTTGGAAAGATAGAAAGAGATGGAGTACTTCCAAATTCGTTCTATGAAGCCAGCATCACCTTAATTCCAAAGCCAGACAAAGACCCCGCCAAAAAGGAGAATTACAGACCAATATCCCTGATGAACATGGATGCAAAAATTCTCAACAAGATACTGGCCAATAGGATCCAAGAGTACATTAAGAAAATGATTCACCATGACCAAGTAGGATTTATCCCTGGGACACAAGGCTGGTTCAACACCCGTAAAACAATCAATGTGATTCATCATATCAGCAAGAGAAAAACCAAGAACCATATGATCCTCTCATTGGATGCAGAGAAAGCATTTGACAAAATACAGCATCCATTCCTGATCAAAACTCTTCAGAGTGTAGGGATAGAGGGAACATTCCTCGACATCTTAAAAGCCATCTATGAAAAGCCCACAGCAAATATCATTCTCAATGGGGAAGCACTGGGAGCCTTTCCCCTAAGATCAGGAACAAGACAGGGATGTCCACTCTCACCACTGCTGTTCAACATAGTACTGGAAGTCCTAGCCTCAGCAATCAGACAACAAAAAGACATTAAAGGCATTCAAATTGGCAAAGAAGAAGTCAAACTCTCCCTCTTCGCCGATGACATGATACTCTACATAGAAAACCCAAAAGTCTCCACCCCAAGATTGCTAGAACTCATACAGCAATTCGGTAGCATGACAGGATACAAAATCAATGCCCAGAAGTCAGTGGCATTTCTATACACTAACAATGAGACTGAAGAAAGAGAAATGAAGGAGTCAATCCCATTTACAATTGCACCCAAAAGCATAAGATACCTAGGAATGAACCTAACCAAAGATGTAAAGGATCTATACCCTCAAAACTATAGAACACTTCTGAAAGAAATTGAGGAAGACACAAAGAGATGGAAAAATATTCCATGCTCATGGATTGGCAGAATTAATATTGTGAAAATGTCAATGTTACCCAGGGCAATATACACGTTTAATGCAATCCCTATCAAAATACCATGGACTTTCTTCAGAGAGTTAGAACAAATTATTTTAAGATTTGTGTGGAATCAGAAAAGACCCCGAATAGCCAGGGGAATTTTAAAAAAGAAAACCATATCTGGGGGCATCACAATGCCAGATTTCAGGTTGTACTACAAAGCCGTGGTCATCAAGACAGTGTGGTACTGGCACAAAAACAGACACATAGATCAGTGGAACAGAATAGAGAATCCAGAAGTGGACCCTGAACTTTATGGGCAACTAATATTCGATAAAGGAGGAAAGACTATCCATTGGAAGAAAGACAGTCTCTTCAATAAATGGTGCTGGGAAAATTGGACATCCACATGCAGAAGAATGAAACTAGACCACTCTCTTTCACCATACACAAAGATAAACTCAAAATGGATGAAAGATCTAAATGTGAGACAAGATTCCATCAAAATCCTAGAGGAGAACACAGGCAACACCCTTTTTGAACTCGGCCACAGTAACTTCTTGCAAGATACATCCACGAAGGCAAAAGAAACAAAAGCAAAAATGAACTATTGGGACTTCATCAAGATAAGAAGCTTTTGCACAGCAAAGGATACAGTCAACAAAACTCAAAGACAACCTACAGAATGGGAGAAGATATTTGCAAATGACATATCAGATAAAGGGCTAGTTTCCAAGATCTATAAAGAACTTCTCAAACTCAACACCAAAGAAACAAACAATCCAATCATGAAATGGGCAAAAGACATGAACAGAAATCTCACAGAGGAAGACATAGACATGGCCAACATGCACATGAGAAAATGCTCTGCATCACTTGCCATCAGGGAAATACAAATCAAAACTACAATGAGATACCGCCTCACACCAGTGAGGATGGGGAAAATTAACAAGGCAGGAAACAACAAATGTTGGAGAGGATGCGGAGAAAAGGGAACCCTCTTACACTGTTGGTGGGAATGTGAACTGGTGCAGCCACTCTGGAAACCTGTGTGGAGGTTCCTCAAACAGTTAAAAATAGACCTGCCCTACGACCCAGCAATTGCACTGTTGGGGATTTACCCCAAAGATACAAATGCAATGAAACGCCGGGACACCTGCACCCCGATGTTTCTAGCAGCAATGGCCACGATAGCCAAACTGTGGAAGGAGCCTCGGTGTCCAACGAAAGATGAATGGATAAAGAAGATGTGGTTTATGTATACAATGGAATATTACTCAGCTATTAGAAATGACAAATACCCACCATTTGCTTCAACGTGGATGGAACTGGAGGGTATTATGCTGAGTGAAGTAAGTCAGTCGGAGAAGGACAAACATTATATGTTCTCATTCATTTGGGGAATATAAATAATAGTGAAAGGGAAAATAAGGGAAGGGAGAAGAAATGTGTGGGAAATATCAGAAAGGGAGACAGAACGTTAAGACTGCTAACTCTGGGAAACGAACTAGGGGTGGTAGAAGGGGAGGAGGGCGGGGGGTGGGAGTGAATGGGTGACGGGCACTGGGTGTTATTCTGTATGTTAGTAAATTGAACACCAATAAAAAATAAATAAATAAATAAAAAAGAAAAAAAAAAAAAAAAGAAAACAGTATGAAAGTTCCTCGAAAATTAAAAATGAAATTGCCATGTGACCCTGAACAATTCCACTTTGGCTTATATACCCAAAAGAATTGAAAGTAGGAGCTCAAAGAGATATTTGCAAATTCACATTCATTGCAGCATTATTCACAATAGCCAAGAGGTTAAAGCAAATCAAATGTCCATCAATAGATGAATAAACAAAATGTGGTTTATACACACACACAGACACACACAAACAATGGAATATCATTCACCTTTAAAAAAAGGAGGAGATCCTGTCACATGCTATAACATGAGTGAAACTTGAGAATATTACACTAAGTGAAATAAGCCAGTCAGAAAAAGAAAACTGTGTAGCTGTATTTTTATAAGGTATCAAAAGTAGCCAAACTCACAGAAACAGAAAATAGAATGGTGGTTGCCAAGGGTGAGGAGGGCAGGAGAAACGGGGAGTTGTTTGATGTGTACAGAGTTTCAGTTTTGCCATATTAAAAAAAAGTTCTGGAGATCTGTTACACAACAATATGAATATACTTAATACTACTGAACTGAATGCTTAACAGTGGCCACTATGGTAAATTCTATGTTACACACTTTACAATTAAAAACATGAGTGTGACACTCAAAGACAGACTAAGGAAGAAATGAAATTACTACAAATTAAACAGTAGCCAGGGGCAGCCCGGGTGGCTCAGCAGTTTAGCGCCGTCTTCAGCCCAGGTTGTGATCCTGGGGACAAGGGATCGAGTCCCATATTGGGCTCCCTGCATGGAGCCTGCTTCTCCCTCTGCCTGTGTCTCTGTCTCTCTGTGTCTCTCTCATGAATGAATAAATAAAATATTTTTAAAAAATTAACAGTAGCCAGGATAGTGGCCCAATAATCCCAAGATTATTATAAGAGATAGGAAAGCTTATTTCTATCAACAAGCAAACTGATTTAAGCAACATTTGCAAATACAAGCCAGCCTGCATTGTAGAGCACGCGTGGCAGTCTTGGAACTCAAGACTGAAACATAAATCACCGTTGTAATTAGGGGCGCCTGGGTGGCTCAGCTGGTGCAGTGTCTGCCTTCTGCTCAGGTCACGATTTCAGGGTCCAGAGATGGAGCCCCAGTGCGGGCTCCCTGCTCAGCGAGGACCCTGCTTCTCCCTCTGCCCCTTACTCAGCTCATGCTCATGTGCACACGTTTGCTCCCTTCTCTCTCTCTCCCTCTCTCTCTCCCTCTCTCTCCCTCTCTCTCTCTCTCTCAAATAAATAAAATCTGTAAGAAAAAATTATTGGTGTAGTTAAATGCACACTTTTCTGGGAAGAGGTACTAACACCAGGGGATTAGACTATAAATTAGGGGTACAGTAAATGGTTTTAACCATCACTATCAATTATAACTGACAACCCAACTGCTACACCAAAGTAGATAATGTAGTAAATTTCATGACACTCATTTACTTTGGAAAATTTTCGAACTGTGGTTAAACAGTGGTGCAACCCCACAATATTTCTGTGCCTTCTCCTCTTCCAGGCACCTGGGAAGAGAACGGCACTTCCCCACCTCCTTGAAGTAAGTTTGGGTCTTATGACTTGCCCTGACCCATAAAAAGAAAGCATCAGGTTTGTCCCTCCCGGGAAGACGCGTTTAAGAGAATCTTACATCTCTTTCCCAAGCTGTCCAATGTTCAAGGGAATGGCACCTCCACCAGCACAATCCTGACAGAGAGGACATGGAGCTGAGCACCCCACCAGTGTGCAATGGACAGAGAGCATGAGCCAGAAATGAACATTTATTCTTGGAATTGTTTGCTGCCAAAGCACAACCTAACCCATCCTGACATACCAGCCATTTGCAAAAATCAATGGTATACTTTGTAAATAATAGGAATCATTTAGTCTAAGTATTTATATTACTATTTACTAGGTACTAATTAATATTGTGTGGTTCAACCCAGTAGTGCCTAAAAATAGAGTCCACTAAAAACATCTGCAATGAATCTGGGTATTTATAAACATGATTTCATGTGTTTATTCACTTGACAACACAGAAATCTGCAAATCGTCTAGTTTTGTCAGTTTCTCAGGTCCTAATACATGGCTATAAAAAATACAAGCTTTCTAAAATTCAGTTCTTGTTTGTTAAATATTATTTATAATATCAAAGTTAATTGTTATTTTCTAACTAGAGACAGCACTAAAGAGGTAAACTAAATGTCACACACAGTGATTGTTAATGCATATTTATATACATGTTTTTTTAAAGCTATCACACATAGTGATGAAAGAAAACATGCAATTCAAAAGCACTGGCCATGGATAATATAAACAACTTTCTACTAAGTTAGGTTTTCATCCATGGTGGTCTATCTTTACACGCTTAAAGGAAATTCTCACTTTCTGGCATATGAGGGGATGTTCATAACATACTCATCAACGACAATGGTTTCCAAAGGTGAAAATAAAAGGGAGTAAGTCCCTTAAAGAACCTATTCTTATACAGAAAATAGTGAATACTGTATTAACTAAAAGGGAATCTGTTCTCAGACTTGGAGTCTATTATAACCCAAGGGTACCTTTAACAGTATTTCATTGCCATATATCTTTTAAAGCTAGCTTCTCCAACTATGTCAATACTTCAACGTCATTAATATTAGTTCCTGGAATCTACTGACCACACTTTGTCAATCTGTAATTTGCATATCACCACTCTGAAATGGATTATTTTCATTTCCAGAGTGAAACAAATGAATGGAAAGGGGAAAAAGTTACCATTTCCAAAGTTTCCTGTGAAGATGGAACAAAAATTAAGTTGCCAAGACAAGTACCATGCCAGTCATTGTTCAAAACCATGGGAAACGTTTACATAAGAGTGTTTCGCAGAATTCTGCAAAGGCTCTGAGTGGATTCACAGACACGCTGTCTTATACTCACACACTCTGGAAAGATACAACGTGATAGAGAGAAAACTTACTTTATGGTTAATTTAGGTGAAGAAATTTTAGGATTAGAAGAATGTGACTGAGAATGAAACTAGACCACTCTCTTGCACCATACACAAAGATAAACTCAAAATGGATGAAAGATCTAAATGTGAGACAAGATTCCATCAAAATCCTAGAGAAGAACACAGGCAACACTCTTTTTGAACTTGGCCACGTAACTTCTTGCAAGATACATCCACGAAGGCAAGAGAAACAAAAGCAAAAATGAACTATTGGGACTTCATCAAGATAAGAAGCTTTTGCACAGCAAAGGATACAGTCGACAAAACTAAAAGACAACCTACAGAATGGGAGAAGATATTTGCAAATGACGTATCAGATAAAGGGCTAGTTTCCAAGATCTATAAAGAACTTATTAAACTCAACATCAAAGAAACAAACAATCCAATCATGAAATGGGCAAAAGACATGAACAGAAATTTTACAGAGGAAGACCTAGACATGGCCAACATGCACATGAGAAAATGCTCTGCATCACTTGCCATCAGGGAAATACGAATCAAAACCACAATGAGATACCACCTGACACCAGTGAGAATGGGGAACATTAACAAGATAGGAAACAACAAATGTTGGAGAGGATGTGGAGAAAGGGGAACCCTCTTACACTGTTGGTGGGAATGTGAACTGGTGCAGCCACTCTGGAAAACAGTGTGGAGGTTCCTCAAAGAGTTAAAAATAGACCTGCCCTACGACCCAGCAATTGCACTGCTGGGGATTTACCCCAAAGATACAGATGCAATGAAACGCCGGGACACCTGCACCCCGATGTTTCTAGCAGCAATGTCCACAATAGCCAAACTGTGGAAGGAGCCTCGGTGTCCATTGACAGATGAATGGATAAAGAAGATGTGGTTTATGTATACAATGGAATATTACTCAGCCATTAGAAATGACCAATACCCACCATTTGCTTCGATGTGGATGGAACTGGAGGGTATTATGCTGAGTGAAATAAGTCAATTGGAGAAGGACAAACATTATATGGTCTCATTCATTTGGGGAATATAAAAAATAGTGAAAGGGAATAAAGGGGAAAGGAGAAAAAAATAAGTGGGAAATATCAGAAAGGGAGACAGACCATGAGAGACTCCTAACTCTGGGAAACGAACTAGGGGTGGTGGAAGGGGAGGTGGGGGGTGGTGGGGGTGACTGGGTGACGGGCACTGAGGGGGGCACTTGATGGGATGAGCACTGGGTGTTATTCTATATGTTGGCAAATTGAACACCAATAAAAAATAAATTTATTAAAAAAAAAGAATGTGACTGAAAAGTCTGAAACACAAAAACAAACAAAAAACCGCCAAGGTGTGCAGGGACAGAAAAGAGGAGATACCATATGGAAGCCAGGAAAAAAAAAAAAAAGGAAGCCAAGAGTCAGTCACTCCCTATTCACACATTCTTGGGAGAAGACAGGCCCACACACAAGAAAGGACAAAGACACACTCTGTGCACATGGATGCCACTCAAAATTAGAGAAAATTAGAAAAATTAGAGGCCTGCTCACACAGGCCTTTCCCCAAATGGCATCTTAGTGGGGTCCCCTGGTCTCCCTTCCTAAAATCTCCACACAGCCCCTCAGCCACTTGAGGTTTCTTGGTGCTTATCACAACCTGTGATGGATACATCATTTGTCTTGTCTATGGTTCAGTCTTTCCTAGTCAAATACCAGCCACAAGGGGGCAAAGACATTTATCTATGTCACTCACTGCTGAATTCCAACTGTCTTAGCACAGGGCTTGCCACAGTAGGTGGCTCCGTAAATATTCGCTGAATGAAGAATGAATGTGTGAACACTGGAATCTCTACCAATTTTAGCTATAATAATATCGCAGCATTGCTTATCACCATTGTGTTTGGAAAATTTCTACTATACAACTATAATTATCTCAAGTCATATATTCAATTAACTAAGATAGGTAAAAGACTTCAAATTAGTTCATAAAAGCCTAGTCATTGAATATAGCAATACAGAGGTGTCTGGGTGGCTGACTTGATTAAGCATCCAACTCTTGATCTTGGCTCAGGTCATGGTCTTTGGGTCATGAGATTGAGCCCCATGTTGGGCTCTGGACTCAGTGTGGAATCTGCTTGAGATTCTCTCTCCTCCTTCTACCCCTCTCCTCTCTCTCTCTCTCTCTCTAACAAATGTTGGGAAAATAAAGAAAATACTAATATAAACATAGAGGTTCCTATCTTCTGAATATTTAGGATCTAATTCCCAAACAATCCAAGGTTACAGGAATATAGACATTATGATATTCACCAATAAACTGACAATGTTCATACCAGCCCTCATTTAAACATTTCTTCCCACCTAATACATGCCCTCTATGCTGTCATTGGTTTTTACCTTGGATGCCATTAACATGACTGCAAAAATACAGGACTTCACAGGGCTGATGAAAATGATGACGAAGTGATGCTGGTGGTAAACAAGCCTCTGAAAGAGGTCTGCTAGTCAGCAACTGAGAAAAACGTAACATATCTGACAAAACTCCCCACTTTGAAAGGGAACAATCTGAATACCGAACTTTAAAAATGAACAAAAACCAAATACTACTGGAGAAACTAAAGTCTTCAAATATTTTTGTTAAACTGCCCTTTTAACTGGAAAAGTCAAAGTGCTATTATAAAATGTTGGCAGCAATATTATGCCAACAAAGGAAAATTCAGCAGGATACAATGCATCCATGCTAAGAATTAGCAGTTACAACTGTAACCTACAATATTCTTAATTACATTTCAAATGTGGTCACATTTTATATTTCCTGTTCCTACATAAAGTTCTGTTCACTTCCCCCACCATTTTCTTGCTCTTTTCGTACCTGTTTAATGCAGATTAATTGTAACTGGCCTTTTCCTACTATGTATTATTACTAGATAAATGGACCACAGAATAACAACATCAACAGAGAAAGCTAACAGGGTTCTGACCTTCACTGAGAGTGAATCTAGCTATGCCAGAAGTGGAACTGAAAATGCATTTATTTCACAAAAACAACCAAAAAAAAAATAATAAGCCACCCAAACAGTGTCAGAATACAAAGTACAATAATAAGAATTAGGTTTTCTTTATCCTGAGAGCTAATTTCCCCCACCTCCAGGGCTTTGTCATTTAAGAAATTCTGTTATACAGTGTCATGAAGCCACCAAATTTCTCCAATAATTTTTAAATTAAGGACATCGACCTTTTGCCAATAAACTGTTTCCAGAGAAAGCACAAACTAACGCTTTCTAGGATAAAAACTGATAGCCACTAAAAATAGAGATGAAAACAAAATAGACTATACAGGACAACTGGATTCCTACATGCACAAGAATGTAGATTCTTAGATCCCTATCTCACACCATACACAAAAAAATAGCTCAAATTTTAAATCAAGGGGTAAATCCTCATAACCTTGGGTTTGCAAAGAGATTCTTAGATATGCTACCAAGAGCATAAGCAGCACAAGATAAAATGGACACTGATCTTTATAGAAATTAGAACTTTTGTACAAAGGATACTATCAGACAAGTGAAATGATAGCCTACACAAGGGGAAAAAATATTTACAAGGCGAAAATATGATAAGGGTTTAATATCTAAAATATATAAAAAATGCCAAACTCAACAACAAAAAGGCAATCAGATCGCCAAAGACTACCTGAAAACATGCTCAACATCATTAGTCATTAGGGAAATGCAAATCAAAACCACAATGAACTACCACTTCATGCCCACGAGAATGGCTATAATCAAAAATTACTCAGTGTAACAGGTAGTGATGAGGATATGGAGAAATTGGAACCCTCATATAATGCTGGTAGGAATGTAAAATGGTGCAGACTCCACGGAAAACACTTTGATGGTTCCTTCTCACAAGCCTAAACAGAACTACTATATAAGCAGGCATTTCAGCTGCTAAGTGTCTACCCAAAAGAACCGCAATCGGGACTCAAAACAGATAGTTGTACAGCAATGTCCATTGCAGCACCATTCACAATAGCCAAAAGGTGGACACATGCAAGTGTCCATCAACAGACAAATGGACAAACAACATGCAGTGTATACACATAGTGCAATGTTATTCAACCGAGAAAGAGAAGGAGATTCTGATACATGCTACAACATGGACAAACCTTGAAAGCATTGCATGGAGTGGTATAGTTACAAAAGGGCAAGTACTGTATAGTTCCACTTATGTGAACTATGTAAAACAGTTAAAATATAGAGACAAAGCGTAGAATGGTGGTTGCCGGGAGCTGGGGGTGGGCAACAAGGGAAGGTAGCGCTTAACAGCCACAGAGTTTCTGTGTAGAGTGATGAGAAGGTTTTGGAAATAGAGAGTGGTGATGTTTGCACGACATTCTGAATATACCTAATGGCATTACATTGTACGTTAACATGGTAAAAATGGCAAACTTTATACATGTATCTTACCTTAAAGAAAAACTGAAAAATAAAAGCCAACTACATGTACATTATGAAACATTGTACTCCTTACAGCTAAAAGAGAAATCACACCACTGCCATTAAGATTATACAATGAGTCTCAAAATGAAAGACAAAAACTACATAATGAATGAAAATTATTGGCAGAATTGAGAGGACTGTATGAGAGGACTGTTGCACATACAAAGTTCTGTACAATGCCATGAGACACAACATATTCAGCAACTTGTTTACATGGCATTTCTGTAAAGACTAAGATAATAATCTTAGTATGAGAGGACTGTTGCACATACAAAGTTCTGTACAATGCCATGAGACACAACATATTCAGCAACTTGTTTACATGGCATTTCTGTAAAGACTAAGATAATAATCACAATAAGATGATATATTAAACCTTTTTAAATGAAGTTTATTTTTATCTATTTTTAATTCTTTTTCCCTTATTTTTTGTATATTTGTTATTGGGGTTCGATTGGCCAACATATACTACAACACCCGATGCTCATCCCGTCAAGTGCCCCCCTCAGTGCCAGTCACCCTGTCACCCCAACCCCGGCCGACCTCCCCTTCCACCACCCCTTGTTCGTTTCCCAGAGTTAGGTGTCTCTTATGTGCTGTCACCCTCACTGATATTTCCCACTCATTTTCTTTCCTGTCCCCTTGAATCCCTTTCACTAGTTTTTATATTCCCCGAATGAATGAGACCATATGATGTTTGTCCCTCTCCGACTGACTTACTTCACTCAGAATAATATATTAAATCTAACAGACGACAGGGTAACAAATAGAGAATTTGCTTCTGTATCTCCCTCTAGATCTGGTCTAGTCTGATTCACCTGCTTCTTTTGTGTATAAATTTCTGTCACCAATTAACAGTATTTATTGAATACATACAGTACAGTACAGTCACTGCAGCAAAGTCTACTGCTATTACCCACTGTAATAAATAAAGCCATTCATTTGAAAAACTCAACAAAAGGAGAAATGACGGTTGGGCTTTTTGTAATAGCAAGAGCACGCAATGTAGCAGAGTCATTGGCTAACATGTAGTAAGTATGCTAGCAGATATTTACCTTACAAGAAAACTATTAATAGAACAGAAGTGAAAGCCCACCTCTAAGAGCTACTGTGAGAAATGCCACTAAGTGATTTTCCTGTTTAAAAATGAAAAATCCAGGGCAGCCCGGGTGGCTCTGCAGTTTAGCGCCAGCTTCGGTCCAGGGCCTGATCCTGGGGACCGGGGATCGAGTCCGACATCTGGCTCCCTGCTTGGAGTCTGCTTCACCCTCTGCCTGTGTCTCTGCCTCTCTCTCGCTCTGTGTGTCTCTCATGAATAAATAAAATCTTAAAAGTTAAATAAAAATTAAATAAAAATGAAAACCCATTATTACATGAAGACGACTTTTTTTTTTTTTAATTTTTATTTATTTATGATAGTCACAGAGAGAGAGAGAGAGAGGCAGAGACACAGGCAGAGGGAGAAGCAGGCTCCATGCACCGGGAGCCCGACGTGGGATTCGATCCCGGGTCTCCAGGATCGCGCCCTGGGCCAAAGGCAGGCGCTAAACCACTGCGCCACCCAGGGATCCCTGAAGACGACTTTTTGCTTCATTCATAAATACTTGAGGAGCAGTAACAAGGACAAGAACAAGTGTCCTGGTTTAATTTAAGAATGAAGCTCTATGTACTGATCTCCCCCCAACAAAAGTTGTATCCAAATGCCAAATCACATGCTGCTTTCTGTTCACACAGAACAGCTTGCGGTCAGCCACATACCTAATGAGCTTGATTTGCTATGGAAGAGAACTGTAAAAATAAAAACATGATCCATTCAAAACTCCAGAGTATACCTCATTTTGGAAGCCATTTGAAGAAAAAAGAGCAAGTTGAAGATGCTGATTTTCCATGATGAAATACAGTCAACATCAAAAGGGAAAAATAATTCATGTTTTAAATGAAATATGAAAACAAAACATTTGTAGGACATTGGCAAGGCCAATAAAGTCCATTCTAGTTACTTCAAAGGGCTTCTGCAAGTGGCAATATTGCAGTGATATAGTCAAAACCTTTCTTCTTTCGAATCTACTGCTTTAAGAATGGAACTTCATGCTTTTGATGTTGGAAATAAAGGTTAACCAGGTTTCTTAAGATGAGCCTATGGTATAAACAATTTGAATGTTGGCCAAACATTTTTTTCTTTTTTTTTAATAAATTTATTTTTTATTGGTGCTCAATTTGCCACCATACAGAATAACACTCAGTGCTCATCCCATCAAGTAAGTGCCCCCCTCAGTGCCCGCCACCCAGTTACCCCCACCTGCCACCCACCTCCCCTTCAACTACCCCTAGTTCGTTTCCCAGAGTTAGGAGTCTCTCATGGTCTGTCTCCCTTTCTGATATTTCCCACTCATTTTTTCTTTCCCCTTTAATCCCTTTCATTATTTTTTATATTCCCCAAATGAATGAGACCATAAAATGTTTGTCCTTCTCCGATGGACTTATTTCACGCAGCATAATACCCTCCAGGTCCATCCACGTCAAAACAAATGATGGGTATTGGTCATTTCTAATGGCTGAGTAATATTCCATTGTATACATAAACCACATCTTCTTTACCCATTCATCTTTCGATGGACATCGAGGCTCCTTCCACAGTTTAGCTATTGTGGACACCGCTGCTAGAAACATCGAGGTGCAAGTGTCCTGGCGTTTCACTGCATTTGTATCTTTGGGATAAATCCCTAGCAGTGCAATTGCTGGGTCCTAGGGCAGGTCTATTTTTAACTCTTTGAGGAACCTCCACACAGTTTTCCAGGGTGGCTGCACCATTGCACATTCCTACCAACAGTGCAAGAGGGTTCCCTTTCCTCCGCATCCTCTCCAACTTTTGTGGTTTCCTGCCTTGTTAATCTTCCCCATTCTCACTGGTGTGAGGTGGTATCTCATTGTGGTTTTGATTTGTATTTCTCTGATGGCCAGTGATGCGGAGCATTTTCTCATGTGCTTCTTGGCCATGTCTGTGTCTTCCTCTGTGAGATTTCCGTTCATGTCTTTTGCCCGTATCTTGATTGGATTGTTTGTTTCTTTGCTGTTGAGTTTAAGAAGTTCTTTACAGATCTTGGATACTAGGCCTTTAACTGAGATGTCATTTGCCAATATCTTCTCCCATTCTGTAGTTGTCTTTTAGTTTTGTTGACTGTATCTTTTGCTGTGCAAAAGCTTCTTACCTTGATGAAGTCCCCATAGTTCATTTTTGCTTTTGTTTCTCTTGCCTTCATGGATGTATCTTGCAAGAAGTTACTGTGGCCAAGTTCGAAAAGGGAGTTGCCTATGTTTTCCTCTAGGATTTTGATGGATTCTTGTTTCACATTTAGATCTTTCATCATTTTATCTTTGTATATGGTGCAAGAGAGTGGTCTAGTTTCATTCTTCTGCATGTGGATGTCCAATTTTCCAGCACCATTTACTGAAGAGACTGTCTTTTTTCCAGTGGATAGTCTTTCCTCCTTTGTCAAATATTAGTTGACCATAAAGTTGAGGGTCCACTTCTGGATTCTCATTTCTGTTCCATTGATCTATGTGTCTGTTTTTGTGCCAGTACCACACTGTCTTGATGACCACGGCTTTGTAGTACAACCTGAAATCTGGCATTCTGATGCCCATGGCTATGGTTTTCTTTTTTTTTTTTTTTTTTTTTTTTTTAATTTTCATTTTATTTATGGGAGAGAGAGAGAGAGGCAGAGAAGAGGGAGAAGCAGGTTTCATGCACCGGGATGCCCGATGTGGGATTCGATCCCAGGTCTCCAGGATCACGCCCTGGGCCAAAGGCAGGCGCCAAACCGCTGCGCCACCCAGGGATCCCGGTTTTCTTTTTTAATATTCCCCTGGCTATTCGGGGTTTTTTCAGATTCCACACAAATCTTATAATAATTTGTTCCAACTCTCTGAAGAAGTCCATGGCATTTTGATAGGGATTGTATTAAACGTGTAAATTGGGATCCCTGGGTGGCGCAGCAGTTTAGCACCTGCCTTTGGCCCAGGGCATGATCCTGGAGACCCGGGATCGGGCTCCCGGTGCATGGAGCCTGCTTCTCCCTCTGCCTGTGTCTTTGCCTCTCTCTCTCTCTCTGTGTGACTATCATAAGTAAATAAAAATTAAAAAATAAATAAAAATAAATAAAAATAAATGTGTAAATTGCCTTGGGTGATCACTGACATTTTCACAATATTAATTCTTCCAATCCTTGAGCATGGAGTATTTTTCCATCACTTTGTGTCTTCCTCACTTTCTTTCAGAAGTGTTCTGTAGTTTTTAGGGTATACATCCTTTACCTATTTGGTTAGGTTTATTCCTAGGCATCTTATGCTTTTGGGTGCAATTGTAAAAGGGATTGACTCCGTAATTTCTCTTTCTTCAGTCTCATTGTTAGTGTACAGAAATGCCACTGAATTCTGGGCATTGATTTTGTATCCTGCCACACTTGGGCCGAACATTTTTAAAAGAATTAAACAGAACTTATTTAAAAGAAAAAAAGTTATGTATGTATTGAAGTCTTTAAAAGAGCCAGAGGAAAAAAACATGCTTTGAAAGATTACTTCAAAACAGAGATCCTGACAGCTGACCTCTAACTAGAAATTTTAGGAATAATCATTTCATCATCTTTCACTATACTGAAATATAAATAGATAGATGATAGATAGATAGATAGATAGATAGATACACAGATAGATAACAAGAGCCTACCTAGCATTCTTTGCTTACTAAAAATGCCATTCAAGGGGGATCCCTGGGTGGCGCAGCGGTTTGGCGCCTACCTTTGGCCCAGGGCGCAATCCTGGAGACCCGGGATCGAGTCCCACGTCGGGCTCCCGGTGCATGGAGCCTGCTTCTCCCTCTGCCTGTGTCTCTGCCTCTCTCTCTCTCTCTCTGTGACTATCATAAATAAATAAAATTAAGACAAAAAAAAAAGATTTAAAAATGCCATTCAAGAAGACGCAGGTGGCCTGGGTCGAGGTCCTGGGATCAAGTCCCTTGTTGGGCTCCCTGCTTGGAGCCTGCTTCTCCCTCTGCCTGTGTGTCTGCCTCTCTCACGACTAAATAAATAAAATCTAAAAAAAAAAAAAATAACAGAGGCAAACAGGGAGATCATTCAAGATAGTCACATAAAAACTTCTGAAATCCTTTCCCTCAACAGACACAATATATCTACAGCTACATATAAAACAATTATCTCTGAGCAGGACAGCTACTCCACAACGAAGAATTAAACAGACAGGGAGGAGAGACAGATGCAGTTGTATTTTTGCCGAAAACCTCACCTCCCCCCATGCAACGACCTATGGAGGAGGGGTTGCACAAATACAGAACCCCTCCCTGAGGGAGGGAATCTGTACTACACATCAGGCACCATGACCCATGGGAGATGCACCAGACAGACAGCCCCCAAAGCACCTGGCTTTGGAAACCAGTGGAGCTTCCGTCCAGGAGACTCCTAGGGCTGTACTGAGTGCAGGCTCTGCTTTTACAGGGCTCACAATCAGACTCATTTGCCTCAGGACCCAGTACAAAAGCACCAGTTTGAAAGGAGCCTAGACCAGATGTGAAGGGGTTCCATTTGCTAATCTTAAAGCATCTACCAGAAGGGCAAAAGCCCACTCAGATTCCCTCCAAAGACAAAAGATACCGGAGAGTGCCATATTTACGCTTTCTCTACCTTGCTACTGCCAATGCTGGCAGGAGCTATTTTTGCATTCCCATAACCTTCTAGTACCTCCTTCCCCCTCCATACTGCTGCCACGGCCCTGCCAGAAGCAGGAGGCCAGTGCCCTGACCTCTAGTTACACTCCCACTGCCAGAGGCCTCCAAGCCAGCAGGTACATGCAACCCACACAGGGGGTGCCTACTGAATATGAGACTCTGGGGCCAGGGTGGATTGTGTTTGTGAGCCCCACAGGTCTAGAATAATTGGGGAAACAGTATGAGAGACAACCAAACACTGAAGCAAGGCTACTATAAACAAAAATGTTCACCCACACACAGCCACACCTTCAGGACTAGAAGAGATAGCTGTTTCACCTAACACAAAGACATACATACATACAAAGTCAGGCAACATGAGGAAACAGGTAAACATGTTCCCAATGAAAGACCAGGATTAAACCCCAGAAAAACTCAACAAAGTGGGTATAGACCAAATGTACCTCAAAATGTAAGGCCACGTATGACCAGTGCACAGCTAGCATCATGCTCAACAGGGAAAAGCTTCCTGCTTAACATCAGGTACAAGGCGAGGATGCTAACACAGTATTGGAAGTCTTGGCCACAGCAGCTAGGAAGGAAAAAGAAAGAAATTGGAACCAAATTGTAAAGGAAGAAGTAAAACCATCACTATTTGTAGATGATACAATTTTATACACAGAAAACCCTAACGACTCTGTGGAAAAAAAAGACTGTTAGAACATTAGTTCTAACCTTATTTCTAAATAAATTCAGTAAAGTTGCAGGTACAAAACTGATATACACAATTCTGTCACACTTGTGTACACCAACAACAAACTATCAGGAAGAGAGACTAAGAAAACAAATCCCATTTAAAATTGCATGAAAAAATACCCAAGAATAAATTTAACCAAGGAGGTGAATGATCTATACTCTGAAAACTATAGGACACTGAGGAGAGACAATGACACTAATAAGTGGAAAGATATTCCATGCTCATGAAGAATATTGCAAAAATGTCCATACTGACCAGAGCAATCTACAGAGTCAAGGCAATCTCTATTGAAATTCTAGTGGCATTTTTCACAGAAATACAACAATCGTAAGATTTGTATAGAACCACAAAAGATCCCAAGCAGCCAAAGCAAATCTTGAGAAAGGACAAGTCTGAGACATTACACTCCTTGAATTCAAGCTGTAGTATCTAACAACTAAAGTAATCAAAATGTATGGTATTGGCATAAAAACACACACACAGATTCGTGGGACAGAAAAGAGAGCCCCGAAATAAACCCAGGCATATAAGGCCAATTACTTTACAAGAAAAGAGGCAAGAATATACAATGGAGAAAGACAATCTCTTCAATAAATGGTGCTGGGAAACCTAGACACCTACATATAAAAGACTGAAACTGGGCCATCATCTCACACCATACAAAGAAATTAACTCAAAATGGATTAAAGACTGGAATGAAAATCCTGAAATCATTAAACTCCTAGAAGAAAACATGGGTCGTAAGCTCTCTGACATCACTCTTGGAGATTTTTTTTTTCCTTTTTGGATCTTATGATTCCAAAGGCAGTGGCATCAAAAAACAAAAATAAATTAATGAGATAACATAAAACTAAAAAGCTTCTGCACAGCAAAGGAAATCATCAACAACAAAAAAGGCAATCTACCGAATAGAAGGAAGAAGAACTGCCAATTCTATCCAATAAGGGGTTAACAGCCAAAATATATACAGAAATTCATATAGCTCAATATCAACAAGAAACAAACAATTCAATATTAAAAAATGGACAGAGGATCTGAATAGACGTTTTCCCAAAGACGACATACAGATCACCAACAGGCACACGGGAAGATGCTCAACATCACAAATCATCAGAGTAATGCAAATCAAAATCACAGTGAGATATCGCTTCACACCTCTGAGAAAGGCCAATATCAGAAAGACAAGAAAAAATAAGTACTGATGAGGCTGTGGGCAAAGGGGGACCCTAGTGCACCGTTGGTGAGGTTGTAAATTGGTGCGGCCACCACAGAAAATAATCTGGAGAACAGTCAAAAACTTAAAAATACAACTCCCACATGATCCTGCAATTCCACTTTTGGGTATTTATCTGAAGATTCAAAAGGATACATGTACCTCTATGTTCACTGCAGCATTATTTACAATAGCCAAGATATGGAAATAACCAAAGTGTCCTTCCTTTGAGGGATGAATGGGAAAAGATTTACACACACACACACACACACACACACGAATACTATTCAGCAAAAAAAAAAAAAAAAGGAATACTATTCAGCCATAAAATAAATTAGCCATTTGCAACTGGCATGAATCTGAAGGGTATTATGCTAAGTGAAAAAAGTCAGAAAGAGAAAGACAGATATGGTATGATTTAACTTATACCTGAAACTAAACAACAAATAAAGTCAGAAATACAGAGAATACATGGGTGGTTGCCAAAAGGGAAGGGGGTGAGGCTGTGTGGGTAAAAACGGATAAAGGGGATCAAGAGTCCCATCATCCTCTTACAAAATGAATTTACGCACAGCATGGTGACTATAGTCAATAATAACATATTGCAAATTTGAAAGTTGTTTTCAGAAAATACGTCTGAAAAGTTCTTAGCACAAGAAAACAAATGGCGTGACTGTGCATGCAGAGAGATGTTAACTAGACTTACTATGGTGTTCATTGTGCAAGATATACAAATGCCAAATTTTATGTTGCACGCCTGAAACTAGTGTGTCATATATCGATTATAATTTAATAAAACGAAAAAAAAATGGAAGGAAATAAAAACATGTACTGATTCACTGAAAGACATAGTTTGATAGCCACAAACCCTCAATACAGGAGATTCTAGAGCTTTTTTACATTAAACAGGTGAAAAATCAGCCTGGATGACAAGGCTGAGCTGTAGATTGGGACTAGAACGAACAAAATGGTGGTTATACTAAATGAATAATGACGTTGATGTAAAGCAAAATAAGGATGTCTACAAGGTTGTGAGGGGTTTTTGTTTTTCTGTTTGTTTTCTAGAGAGAATTAAAATACAGGACACAATAGCACTGAAGTTGGCAGGAAAGTATATGGGGCAAAAGTGCGCTAAGATTTCTGGATCTTTTCCAGATGACAATAGACAGATTAAGATAGGATTTTATAATAAAGGATTCATGTCATAATTTCTAAGGTAGCCACTCAAATAACAGAAAGAGAATGTATTAACTTCTCAACTGTATGCAGGGAAAACCCTAACCAATCCAAAAGAAACAAAGAAAAATCAGGACAAGAAAACACAAAATACGTCAGATTTTAAATTATAAAGATCATACGTCATAATGAACTGTAGTGAAGATATTCTAGCTGAAAGTAAAGACTTCTGACTTGTTACCTCAGAAAGCTCCAACTGTAATTCACAAAAGCTGTAATAAAGCAGGAATATGGAAGAGTTGACAATAAAAGGATAGGAAAAGATATCCTGCAAATGGCAACAAAAATGTATCTACTTTAAAATAAACTCTATTAAAAAGTATAAAGTGTAGTAATTCACCAGCAAAATAACAAATTTATATTTAATAACAAATTTAAATATATACAACAAAAAATGAACAGAGGGAGCCTGGGTGGCTCAGTCGGTTAAGCACCTGCCTTCAACTCCCGTCAAGATTCCAGGGTCCTGGAATCAAGGCCCACATCAGGGTCCTTGCTCCAGGGGGGAGCCTGCTTCTCCCTCTCTCTCTCTCTGCCTGTCACTCCTCCTGCTTCTTCAGTGTCCGATAAATAAATTAAATTTAAAAAAAAACACACAAAAAACTGAACAGAACTGCAAGAAGAAAACCATGGTCATAATGGGAAACTTTTTTACCATACTTCTCTTGGTAACAGAGAATAAACGAACAAAAATCAGTGAAAACACAGAATATTTGAATAGGTTTACAAACTTGATCTACAGACACATACAGAAAACTATACTTAATGACTGCAGAATATACCTTCTTTTTAGACACAGACAGGATACATTACAGATATTGAATATGTAGCTGGCCATAAAGTGTAAACACATTTCAAAGGACTGAAATAATGCAAATTAGGTTTTCTGACCTCAAAGCAATTAAGGTAGAAATCAGGAACAAGATAAATTAAAAAAATCCTTATTTGTAAATTCAAGAAAAGTCTAAGTAAGCAACTACAAAATGATTCTAAGTTAAGAAAACCAGTACCTTGGGAGAAATGGCCTTAAATGCTAACGTTAGGAAAAGAAGAAGGTTGAAAATTTATGAACAAACGTTCATAACTAGAAAAAGAATTTTTTTAAAAAAGTCAATGAAATAAAAACTAATATACAATGAGGAAAATTAATAAGGCCAAAGGTTTATATCTAAAAAGACTAATGCCAAAACTCTGGCAATATTGAGGAAAGAGAAGAAAGGGCAGTAAGTACCAATATCAGGACCAAGAAGAAAAACAATTAGCATAGAAAGTGCACATGTGAAATATTATAAGCAACCTTTTCAGAAATTTGACAATGTAGTTGAAATGGACCAAATCTTAGAAAAATATGAATCATTAAAACTAATCAAGAAGAAATAGAAAGCCTAAACGTTCTTGTCATCTTTAAAATAGTTACCAATATCCTTATAAAAAAGAAAACATCCAGGCCCAAGGAACCCAACAAGTCAGTTCTGTTAAAGGACAAACGAACTTCAGTCTTTCATAAACTTACCCACAGAAGAGTAGAGACTTCCACCTCACAACATAAGGCTACCCAGGATATTGTGAAGATCTGATGAGAGAGATAAGAAAGCAAAATTATGGGCTGAAGTCTCATAAAAGGAGACATTAAAGTTCTAAATAAACTAGGAGTCAACTAACTCCAGCAGATTATATGTAAAGGAGAACAAATCATGAACAAATTAGGTTATCTCAAATAATAGTCCAATGATAGCCAGTTGAACAGTCAAAAATCAGTAAAAAAAAAAAAAATGTCAAAAACCAATGAACTTTCCTATGTTGAGACTGACAGGAAACAAATCATATGATCATTACAATAAATAAATAAAAAGCACTTGACAAAGTCCAATGGCTAGTCATTTAAAAAGTCATTTTACAAAGAATAAACGGAAACTTCTTAAATTGAGTAAACGGCAAATATGAAAAAAAATAATCTAGAGCAAATATGACAAAGAAGAAATGTTGAGAGAATTTCTTTTGAGATCCAGATTCACACATAATAAACAAAAATCTAGAGTAGCGAAATCAAAGTGAAAATGAAAAAGGGAATAGCTTTTTGGTCACACATTAAGGAAATGTTTCATGAATACAATTCAGAAATCACTAACCTAAAGGAAAATGGTGCTCGACGAGTAACTTCTGCATAGAGAGTAGGGGAGGACAGAACAAAGCATGAGATGACAAAATATTTTTCCATATGTTTTCCCACCAAGAGAATCTGACATCAGCATGGTTTTACCTTTACCGGTGAATGCAGGCTTTTCTCACCAAACATATCCCAGAGGAAGGTCAGGTCTTCCTGGCTGTCCACACGTGGCCCCAGCCGGCCTGCACAACAGCCAACAGCTCATACAGACCTAGAAAGTGAAAATAAAACACAAAGCGTAACCATAGAGTGATCTCATTAATTTCACTTAAGGTGTGTGTGAAGGATGGCTGGAACATGTCGTTTTTACTGGATCAGTAATCTGGGCCATCAAGCAGAATGCTTCTCCGCGGAAGCCAAGGAACCTTTTTGATTTTTAAAGCCCAAATATGTAGCATCAACAGGCTAGCCTAACCTTTCCTTTGTCAACATTCTCCAGGCATCCAAGCGGACACAACCCGAGGCAGAAAACGTGTACAAGCTATCAGAGGAAGAAGAAAACTAAATCGTCACTACATTTGCCTCAGTGTTAGCCAAAGATCAAAAGGAGTCATGAATAGGAAAAACTCCTTAGAAGAGCAGAAAATTGATAGAGTGGCCCATTAAAAAGGTTTTGTGGTTTCCAAAGAGTTCCTAATGATATATAGCTTCAAAACCATTTGCGTTATCTACATCCAAATTCAAGTTCCAAAAAGCTAAGGCCTATTAAGCCATACGTGGTGTTGCTTTCTTGTAGCTGCTCATTTTTCAAAAAGCAACAACCACAAGCTACACAGAACTGAGTTTACCTTTAACTCCAATCTGGGCGTATGCCGTACCCTCTGAAAGAGTTAAGGAAAAGGATGCAGGTTCCTCGGGGCCCTCCTCACTAGAAGCTTCCTGGGGCTAGACAGTAGCACCCTGTTCCACCAGTAGCCTGTTGCAGAAACCCTCCCACCTCCTTTGGGGCCCATCAGACTCCTGTCCAAGAACTGTTACGACAGTGCCTGCCCGGGGCCTCTTCAGGGAGGTGACCTAGAAGAAGTCAGTATCAACTCTCAGCACACGTTTCACTTTCCAGTGGGATTATACGAGGTAAAAAGGAGAAACTTCCTTTTATTTCTGTCTGCTGTCTACAAGAGCACCGAAACCTCCTGGGATCTACGACACAGGAGCGTGCTGTTATTCCTGCTCTGAAGTGCTGCTGTTCATCACAGGGACAGCTTTACAAGATATGTAACTAGCAAAGAATCATAAATTATGGCCTGCTGATTAGTCTATCTATTATCTTCCTAAAGTATTATCATATTCTGATAATCAGTGATCATTCACCAAATGTATTCGCTTTGCCTTGGAAAGCTGGATCTGTAACATGAGACGTTAAACTCAAACATTCCTGGGACTGCATGTGGCCAAAAAGATCTATTCTACTTTAGGGGGAAGAAAATGTCTCCCTATTACATTCTTAAGTATTCTTGATGATTTACACTTATTCCCTTAAAAACCTGGCATCATGCCTAAGCTAGCTCTTATTTATGATTTCATAAAACTATTTGTAAGGTGTCCCAACATAATTCGATGTATAATAATGCAGGTCTCACTTTACACGTACACAGATACACACAACTTTAAAAACATGACAATTGGGCAGCCCTGGTGGCGCAGCGGTTTAGCGCCGCCTGCAGCCCAGGGCATGATCCTGGAGACCCGGGATCGAGTCCCACATCAGGCTCTCTGTGTGGTGCCTGCTTCTCCCTCTGCCTGTGTCTCTGCCTCTCTCTCTCTCTCTCTCTCTCTGTCTCTATGAATAAATAAAATAAAATCTTTAAAAAAAAAAAAAAAAAAAAAAAAAAAAACATGACAATTGCCAAGATCAGCGATTAAGGTCAGAGGTTCAAATTGAAAATTAGGTAAAAAGGAGGTAGAATTTCGCTATTTTATTATTGATTTAGGAGCAACAAAAGGAATTCCTTGTTCCTTGGAAATATGGTTAGTTTAATTAATAATACTAGTTCAACTATAACATAATTTATGAGGTATAGTTCTGGGGGGGGGCGATAACTGAGGTAATGTATTAGAACAGCCCCGGCATATGGTAAATAGTCTATTTCATATGTAACTTAGTGAGCTTCAGCTATTGTTGTTATTCCTGTTATTCATCAGGACTATTATTTTTTTTAGGATTAATTTATTTTACAGAGAGGCAGGGGACAGGGGCAGAGGGAGACAGAATCTTAAGCAGACTCCACGCTCAGCATGGAGCTTGACACGAAGCTCCAAATCATGACCCTGATCATGGCTGGAGCTGAGACCAAAAGTCAGACACAAAACCCACTGCACCACCCAGGAGTGTCCATCACTACTGCTATTGAAAAATCAAAACTCTGAGTCAAACAGACCTAGATTCAAACCAGGTCTATACTTCATTTACCCCCCATAACTTACCTCAGCCTTCTTTCCATCATATGTTCAAAAGAAACGGAATCTACACCTATAGTAAACTGGACAGGAAAAAATATACATACGTATGCAGATACACAAGTGTGTGCATATAACACAGGTAAAATCTGAAAAAGCCTAAGGGACTGCATCAGTGACGATGTACCCACGTGGTTACCATAACTATGCGAGATGTCACCACTGGAGGAAGCAGGGTCAAGGGTACACGGGATCTGTATTATGTCTTCCAACACATGAATCCACAGTTATCTCAAAGTACAGTTAAAGCAAGAGGAGAAGTGGTGGTTAACATTGTTATAAGAATGCAAGGGAACAAGGCACGTAGTCCTGTGGTTGGCACAAAAGAGGCATTTGATGAATTTTTAAAAGATTTTATTTATTCATGAGACGGACAGAGAGAGAGAGAGAGAGAGGCAGAGACATAGGCAGAAAGAGAAGCAGGCTCCATTCAGGCAGCCCAAAGTGGGACTCGATCCCGGGACTCCAGGATCACACCCTGGGCTGAAGGCTGACGCTTCAGCACTGAGCCACCCAGGCGTCCCTGATAAAAACATTTTAAAAATTGGGCAGCCCGGGTGGCTCATCAGTTTAGCACTGCCTTTGGGCCAGGGCTTGATGGACTCCCTGCATGGAGCCTGCTTGTCCCTCTGCCTGTGTCTCTAACTCTCTCTCTGTCTCTGTGTGGCTCTCTTAGGAATGAATAAAATCTTAAAAAAAAAGAGTTTTAAAGAATAATAAAGTGATTTCTTAAGACTTCCTCAAGTGGCAACTGCCCCTTACTAGAATTCTGTCTATACCTTTACTCCACTTCAAAAAGTTTGGATCTCGAATGAACCACCAAGAGGAGCAGAGGAATAAGCGTCCGCATAAAACACATAAAGTGAAAGATCCCTATAATTTCTAATCTTTGGATGAAACCTGAAAGGCGTCTGGGGGAGTAACCAAATAGCAAATCACTTTGAGATTGATGACATATGCCTTATTATCTAAGTTAAAATAGGAAACACAGGGACATCTGGGTGATTAAGAAGCTGAGTGTCTAACTTTGGCTCAGGGCTGATTCTGGCCCAGGACCCAGCCCCACATTGGGCTTCCTATGGGGAGCCTGCTTCTCCCTCTGCCTGTGTCTCTGCCTCTCTCTGTCTCTCTCACAAATCAATAAGTAAAACCTTTTACAAATGAAACAGAAACCACATCTAAAAAATCAACTTCTGAAGATAATCGATTTCTTTTTAATTATACGGCCCCGATATTTAAACTATGGCTTTTCAAAACCATCAACAAGGAAAAAATTTTAAAAAGCAACAGATAAGTACTAGGAGATCATGAAAACCAGCCCATCGCACCCTGCGCCGCACCCACGCCCCGGCAGCGCGTGGTCCGGGAGGCCCCGCCAGCGAGACAGCCAGCCCGGGCGAGGGAGGAGGGCGCCGCGTGCAGCCCGCGCCCCGCCCGCGGCCCCGGCGGCTCGCACCTTCCTCAGCGCCGACATCCTCGAGCGCTCTGAGTTCAGCAGGCGAAGGGCGACATGCTTTGTGGCCCGTCCGTCCATCCGCACCGCCAGCCGACAATCCGCGGGGCCGCCGCCGCCGCCACCGCCACGCGTCCCACCGCGCTCCAGCCTGGCACACGCTCGGAGCCCCCCGCCGGCGCCTGCGCACTGGGCGCCCCGGAGGCCTGGCGCGCTGGGGGCCAGCCGGCGCGCGGAGGCACCTGGGAAGGGCCAGGCAAGCGCGGGGAGCCCAGGCAAGCGCCGCGCCTCCGCCACACCGCAGACGGCGGGCAGTCCCCGCCCCGAATGCCACCTGGGGCGCGTGCTGCTCGCTGGCCGCAACAAGGTCCCAGCGCCGCTGAGCAGCCGGTGCCAGGGCGAAGCGAAGGTAGCGCGCGTCCCCCCACGGGCGGTGCCCCGCATCCGGAGGACGGACCGGACACTAGCTGCCTCGGGCGGCGTGGCCGGAGGCTCTCGAGCTGTCCAGGGACCGTCTGTCCGCCGCTGGCGCTGCCCTAAACACGAGCCGCTTCCGCCTGGGCCCCTGGGCCCTCGCCGCTGCCCCGCGGGAGCCGGACGCCGCCCCCTCCTCAGGCCCCGCAGCTCCTCCAGCCCGCCCGTCTGCCCGGAACAGTCCGCGCCGCACCCACGCCGCGGGAGTGCAGGGTCCGGGAAGCACCGAAGCACCGCCGGCGAGGCACCAGACCGCCGCGCGCAGCCCACGACCGATCACCCCTGCAGCTCGGGGTCCCTGCCCGCGCCCCGCCCGCGGCCCGCACCTTCCTCAGCGCAGACATCCTCGGGTGCTCGGAGTTCAGCAGGCGCAGGGTGATAGGGCACACGGCCCGTCCATCCGCAGGGCTGGCCGTCAGTCCGGGGGACCGCGCTCCAGCGCAGTGCACGCTGGGAGCCCCCCGCCGGCGCCTGCGCACTGGTCGACCGGGAGGCCCCGCACGCTGGGGGCCGGCCTGAGTGCGGAGGCACCTGGGGAGGGGGCCACACCCGCACCGGGAAGCCCAGGCAGCACCGCGCCCTGCCGTCCGGGGGTCCTTCCGCCCCACCGCTCCCCCGCCGCCGCCGCCGCCACCACGCGCCCCACCGCGCTCCAGCCCGGCACACGCTCGGAGCCCGCCGCCGGCGCCTGCGCACTGGGCGCCCAGGAGGCCTGGCGCGCTGGGGGCCGGCCGGCGCGCGGAGGAACCTGGGGAAGGGCCAGGCAAGCGCGGGGAGCCCAGGCAGCGCCAAGCATGGCGTCCGGGGATCCTTCCGCCCCACCGCTCCCCCGCCCCTGCCGGCGCGCAGGCCCCGCCCCGGATGCCACCTGTGGCGCGGGTCCCCTGGCGCTGGAGGCGGCGGTAGCCTGCAGCAAGTGCAGCTCGCCCGCAGCCCCACGGTCCCAGCGCGCCTGCGCGGCCGGTGCCAGGGCGACACGAAGGTAGCGCGCGTCCCCCCAGGGGCGGTGCCCCGCATCCGGAGGACAGACCCGGCACTTGCTGCCTCGGGCGACGTGGACGGAGGCTCTCGAGCTGTCCAGGGACCGTCTGTCCGCCGCTCGCGCTGCCCTAAACACGAGCCGCTTCCGCCTGGGCCCCTGGGCCCTCGCCGCTGCCCCGCGGGAGCCGGACGCCGCCCCCTCCTCAGGCCCCGCAGCTCCTCCAGCCCGCCCGTCTCCGGCACAGCCCGCGCGGCACCCACGTCCCGGGAGTGCAGGGTCCGGGAAGCACCGCCGGCGAGGCACCAGGCCGCAGCGCGCAGCCCACGACCGGTCACTCCTGCAGCTCGGGGTCCCTGCCTGCGCCCCGCCCGCGGCCCGTACCTTCCTCAGCGCAGACATCCTCGGGCGCTCGGAGTTCAGCAGGCGCAGGGCGACAGGGCACACGGCCCGTCCATCCGCAGGGCTGGCCGTCAGTCCGGGGGACCGCGCTCGAGCGCAGTGCACGCTGGGAGCCCCCCGCCGGCGCCTGCGCACTGGTCGACCGGGAGGCCCCGCACGCTGGGGGCCGGCCTGAGTGCGGAGGCACCTGGGGAGGGGGCCACACCCGCACCGGGAAGCCCAGGCAGCACCGCGCCCTGCCGTCCGGGGGTCCTTCCGCCCCACCGCTCCCCCGCCGCCGCCGCCGCCACCACGCGCCCCACCGCGCTCCAGCCCGGCACACGCTCGGAGCCCGCCGCCGGCGCCTGCGCACTGGGCGCCCAGGAGGCCTGGCGCGCTGGGGGCCGGCCGGCGCGCGGAGGCACCTGGGGAAGGGCCAGGCAAGCGCGGGGAGCCCAGGCAGCGCCGAGCATGGCGTCCAGGGGTCCTTCCGCCCCACCGCTCCCCCGCCCCTGCCGGCGCGCAGGCCCCGCCCCGGATGCCACCTGTGGCGCGGGTCCCCTGGCGCTGGAGGCGGCGGTAGCCTGCAGCACGTGCAGCTCGCCCGCAGCCCCACGGTCCCAGCGCCGCCTGCGCGGCCGGTGCCAGGGCGACACGAAGGTAGCGCGCGTCCCCCCACGGGCGGTGCCCCGCATCCGGAGGACAGACCCGGCACTAGCTGCCTCGTGCGACGTGGACGGAGGCTCTCGAGCTGTCCAGGGACCGTCTGTCCGCCGCTGGCGCTGCCCTAAACACGAGCCGCTTCCGCCTGGGCCCCTGGGCCCTCGCCGCTGCCCCGCGGGAGCCGGACGCCGCCCCCTCCTCAGGCCCCGCAGCTCCTCCAGCCCGCCCGTCTCCGGCACAGCCCGCGCGGCACCCACGTCCCGGGAGTGCAGGGTCCGGGAAGCACCGCCGGCGAGGCACCAGGCCGCAGCGCGCAGCCCACGACCGGTCACTCCTGCAGCTCGGGGTCCCTGCCTGCGCCCCGCCCGCGGCCCGTACCTTCCTCAGCGCAGACATCCTCGGGCGCTCGGAGTTCAGCAGGCGCAGGGCGACAGGGCACACGGCCCGTCCATCCGCAGGGCTGGCCGTCAGTCCGGGGGACCGCGCTCGAGCGCAGTGCACGCTGGGAGCCCCCCGCCGGCGCCTGCGCACTGGTCGACCGGGAGGCCCCGCACGCTGGGGGCCGGCCTGAGTGCGGAGGCACCTGGGGAGGGGCCACACCCGCACCGGGGAGCCCAGGCAGCACCGCGCCCTGCCGTCCGGGGGTCCTTCCGCCCCACTGCTCCCCCGCCGCCGCCGCCGGCACGCGCCCCACCGCGCTCCAGCCCGGCACACGCTCGGAGCCCGCCGCCGGCGCCTGCGCACTGGGCGCCCCGGAGGCCTGGCGCGCTGGGGGCCGGCCGGCGCGCGGAGGCACCTGGGGAAGGGCCAGGCAAGCGCGGGGAGCCCAGGCAGCGCCGAGCATGGCGTCCGGGGGTCCTTCCGCCCCACCGCTCCCCCGCCCCTGCCGGCGCGCAGGCCCCGCCCCGGATGCCACCTGTGGCGCGGGTCCCCTGGCGCTGGAGGCGGCGGTAGCCTGCAGCAAGTGCAGCTCGCCCGCAGCCCCACGGTCCCAGCGCGCCTGCGCGGCCGGTGCCAGGGCGACACGAAGGTAGCGCGCGTCCCCCCACGGGCGGTGCCCCGCATCCGGAGGACAGACCCGGCACTAGCTGCCTCGTGCGACGTGGACGGAGGCTCTCGAGCTGTCCAGGGACCGTCTGTCCGCCGCTGGCGCTGCCCTAAACACGAGCCGCTTCCGCCTGGGCCCCTGGGCCCTCGCCGCTGCCGCGCGGGAGCCGGACGCCGCCCCCTCCTCAGGCCCCGCAGCTCCTCCAGCCCGCCCGTCTGCCCGGAACAGTCCGCGCCGCACCCACGCCCCGGGAGTGCAGGGTCCGGGAAGCACCGCCGGCGAGGCACCCAGGCGCCGCGAGGGACGAGGCCGCCGCGCAGCCCGCGACCGGTCGCCCCGGCAGCTCGGCCCCCGCGGCTCGCACCTTCCTCAGCGCTGACATCCTCGGGCGCTCGCGGTTCAGCAGGCGCAGGGCGACATGCTTTGTGGCCCGTCTGTCCGCAGGGTCGGCTGGCCGTCAGTCCGGGGACCGCGCTCGAGCCCAGTGCACGCTGGGAGCCCCTCGCTGGCGCCTGCGCACTGGGGCCTCACGGGGTAAACAACCCCCACTGAGCCCTGCACCAGGCAGGGGGTTGAGCAGCTCCCCCAAGTGCTAACAACTGAAAATCAGCACGATAGACCCTCCCCCAGAAGACCAGCGAGAAGGACAGGGGAAAAACAAGTTATTGACCAAGCAGCACTGGAAAGTTCCAGGGTAAGACAAGGGACTTGCAGGATACAGAATCAGACGATATTCCCCCTTGTTTTGTTGTTGTTGTTGTTGTTGTTATTTTTTATTTCTGTTTGCTTCCCCCACCCCTTTTTTCCTTTCTTTTTTTTCTTTTTCTTCTCTTTTTCTTCCTTTTTTCTTCCTTTTTTCTTTCTTCTTTTTTCTTTTCTTTCCGTCTTTCTCTCCTCTCTTTTTCTCCTTTTCCCAATACAACATGTTTTTGGGCACTCTGCACTGAGCAAAATGACTAGAAGGAAAACCTCACCTCAAAAGAACGAATCAGAAACATCCTCTCTCCCATAGAGTTACAAAATCTGGATTACAATTCAATGTCAGAAAGCCAATTCAGAAGCATTATTATAAAGCTACTGGTGGCTCTAGAAAAAAGCAAAAAGGACTCAAGAGACTTCATGACTGCAGAATTTAGAGCTAATCAGGCAGAAATTAAAAATCAATTGAATGAGACACAATCCAAACTAGAAGTTCTAATGATGAGGGTTAACAAGGTAGAAGAACGAGTGAGTGACATAGAAGACAAGTTGATGGCAAAGAGGGAAACTGAGGAAAAAAGAGACAAACAAGTAAAGGACCATGAGGATAGATTAAGGGAAATAAATGACAGCCTGAGGAAGAAAAACCTACGTTTCATTGGGGTTCCAGAGGGCGCCAAATGTGACAGAGGCCCAGAATATGTATTTGAACAAATCATATCTGAAAACTTTGCTAATCTGGGAAGGGAAACAGGCATTCATATCCAGGAAATAGAGAGATTCCACCCCCTGAAATGAATAAAAACTGTTCAACACCTCGACATTTAATGGTGAAGCTTGCAAATTCCAAAGATAAAGAGAAGATCCTTAAAGCAGCAAGAGACAAGAAATCCCTGACTTTTATGGGGAGGAGTATTAGAGTAACTGCAGACCTCTCCACAGAGACCTGGCAAGCCAGAAAGGGCTGGCAGGATATAGTCAGGGTCCTAAATGAGAAACACATGCAACCGAGAATACTTTATCCAGCAAGGATCTCAATCAGAATGGAAGGAGAAAGAAAGAGCTTACAAGACAGGCAGGAACTGAAAGAATATGTGACCTCCAAACCAGCTCTGCAAGAAATTTTAAGGGGGACTCTCAAAATTCCCCTTTAAGAAGAAGTCCACTGGAACAATCCACAAAAACAGGGACTGAATAAGTATCATGATGACACTAAACTCATATCTTTCAATAGTAACTCTGAACGTGAACGGGCTTAATGATCCCATCAAAAGGTGCAGGCTGTCAGACTGGATAAAAAAGCAGGACCTGTCTATTTGCTGTCTACAAGAGACTCATTTTAGACAGAAGGACACCTACAGCCTGAAAATAAAAGGTTGGAGAACCATTTACCATTCAAATGGTCCTCAAAAGAAAGCAGGGGTAGCCATCCTTATATCAGATAAACTAAAACGTACACCGAAGACCGCAGTGAGATGAAGAGGGACACTATATCATAATTAAAGGATCTATCCAACAAGAGGACTTAACAATCCTCAATATATATGCCGCGAATGTGGAAGCTGCCAAATATATCAATCAATTAATAACCAAAGTGAAGACGTACTTAGATAATAATACACTTATACTTTGTGACTTCAATCTAGCGCTTTCTACACTTGATAGTTTCCTAAACACAACATCTCCAAAGAAACGAGAGCTTTAAATGATACACTGGACCAGATGGATTTCACAGATATCTACAGAACTTTACATCCAAACTCAACTGAAAATACATTCTTCTCAAGTGCACATGGAACTTTCTCCAGAATAGACCACATACTGGGTCACAAATTGGATCTGAGCCGATACCCAAAGATTGGGATCGTCCCCTGCATATTCTCAGACCATGATGCCTTGAAATTAGAACTAAATCACAACAAGAAGTTTGGAAGGACTTCAAACACGTGGAGGTTAAGGACCATCCTGCTAAAAGATGAAAGGGTCAACCAGGAAATTAAGGAGAAATTAAAAAGATTCATGGAAACTAATGAGAATGAAGATACTACCATTTAAAACCTTTGGGATACACCAAAAGCAGTCCTGAGGGGGAAATACATCACAATACTAGCAGCCATCCAAAAGCTGGAAAGAACTCAAATACAAAAGCTAACCTTACACCTAAAGGACCTAGAGAAAAAAAAAAAAAACAGCAAATAGATCCTACACCCAGCAGAAGAGAGTTAATAAAGATTCGAGCAGAACTCAACGAAATCGAGACCAGAAGAACTGTGGAACAGATCAAACAAAACCAGGAGTTGGTTCTTTGAAAGAATTAATAACATAGATAAACCATTATTCACCCTTTAAAAGGAAAAGAGAGAAGACTCAAATTAATAAAATCATGAATGAGAAAGGAGAGATCACTACCAACACCAAGGAAATACAAAAGATTTTAAAAACATATTATGAACAGCTATATGCCAATAAATCAGGCAATCTAGAAGAAATGGACATATTTCTGGAAAGCCACAAACTACCAAAACTGGAACAGGAAGAAATAGAAAACATGAACAGGCCAATAATCAGGGAAGAAATTGAAGCAGTCATCAAAACCCAAGACACAAAATCCAGGGCCAGATGGCTTCCCAGGGGAATTCTATCAAACGTTTAAAGAAGAAACCATGTCTATTCTACTAAAGCTGATTGGAAAGATAGAAAGAGATGGAGTACATCCAAATTCGTTCTATGAGGCCAGCATCACCTTAATTTCAAAAGCAGACAAAGACCCCACCAAAAAGGAGAATTACAGACCAATATCCCTGATGAACATGGATGCAAAAATTCTCAACAAGATACTAGCCAATAGGATCCAGCAGTACCTTAAGAAAATTATTCACCATGACCAAGTAGGATTTATTCCCGGGACACAAGGCTAGTACAACACTCATAAAACAATCAATGTGATTTATCATATCAGCAAGAGAAAAGCCAAGAACCGTATGATCCTCTCATTAGATGCAGTGAAAGCATTTTACAAAACACAGCGGCCATTCCTGATCAAAACACTTCAGAGTGTTGTGAGAGAGGGAACATTCCTCAACATCTTAAAAGCCATCTACGAAAAGCACACAGCAAATATAATTCTCAATGGGGAATCACTGGGAGCCTTTCCCCTAAGATCAGGACCAAGACAGGATGACCACGCCCACCACTGCTATTCAAGATAGTACTGGAAGTCCTAGCCTCAGCAATCAGACAACAAAAAGATATTAAAGGCATTCAGATTGCCAAAGAAGAAGTCAAACACTCCCTCTTCACCGATGACATGATACTCTACATAGAAACCCCAAAAGCCTCCACCCCAAGATTGCTAGAACTCATACAGCAATTTGGCAGCGTGGCAGGATACAAAATCAATTCCCAGAAGTCAGTGACGTTTCTATACACTAACAATGAGACTGAAGAAAGGGAAATTAAGGAGTCAATCCCATTTACAATTGCAACCAAAAGCATAAGATACCTAGGAATAAACCTCACCAAAGAGGTAAAGGATCTACACCTAACAACACCCTAAAAACTATAGAACACTTCTGAAAGAAATTGAGGAAGAAACAAAGAGATGGAAAAATATTCCATGCTCATGGATTGGCAGAATTAATATTGTGAAAATGTCAATGTTACCTAGGGCAATTTACACGTTTAATGCAATCCCTATCAAAATACCATGGACTTTCTTCAGAGAGTTAGAGTAAATTATTTTACAATTTGTGTGGAATCAGAAAAGACCCCGAAAAGCCAGGGGAATTTTAAAAAAGAAAACCATATCTGGGGGCATCACAATGCCAGATTTCAGGTTGTACTACAAAGCTGTGGTCATCAAGACAGTGTGGTATTGGCACAAAAACAGACACATAGATCAGGGGAACAGAATAGAGAACCCAGAAGTGGACCCTGAACTTTATGGGCAACTAATATTCGATAAAGGAGGAAAGACTATCCATTGGAAGAAAGACAGTCTCTTCAATAAATGGTGCTGGGAAAATTGGACATCCATATGCAGTAGAATGAAACTAGACCACTCTCTTTCACCATACACAAAGATAAACCCAAATGGATGAAAGATCTAAATGTGAGACAAGATTCCATCAAAATCCTAGAGGAGAACACAGGCAACACCCGTTTTGAACTTGGCCACAGTAACATCTTGCAAGATACATCCACAAAGGCAAAAGAAACAAAAGCAAAAAATGAACTATTGGGATTTCATCAAGATAAGAAGCTTTTGCACAGCAAAGGATACAGTCAACAAAACTAAAAGACAACCTACAGAATGGGAGAAGATATTTGCAAATGATGTATCAGATGAAGGGCTAATTTCCAAGATCTATAAAGAACTTATTAAACTCAACACCAAAGAAACAAACAATCCAATCATGAAATGGGCAAAAAACATGAAGAGAAATCTCACAGAGGAAGACATAGACATGGCTAACACGCACATGAGAAAATGCTGTGCATCACTTGCCATCAGGGAAATACAAATCAAAACCACAATGAGATACCACCTCACACCAGTGAGGATGGGGAAAATTAACAAGACAGGAAACCACAAATGATGGAGAGGATGTAGAGAAAAGGGATCCCTCTTGCACTGTTGGCGGGAATGTGAAATGGTGCAGCCACTCTGGAAAACTGTGTGGAGGTTCCTCAAAGAGTTAAAAATAGACCTGCCCTACGACCCAGCAATTGCACTGCTGGGGATTTACCCCAAGGGTACAGATGCAATGAAAGGCCGGGACACCTGCACCCCGATGTTTCTAGCAGCAATGTCCACAATAGCCTAACTGTGGAAGGAGCCTCGGTGTCCATCGAAAGGTGAATGGATAAAGAAGATGTGGTCTATGTATACAATGGAATATTACTCAGCCATTAGAAATGACAAATACCCACCGTTTGCTTCAACGTGGATGGAACTGGAGGGTATTATGCTGAGTGAAATAAGTCAATCGGAGAAGGACAAACATTATATGGTCTCATTCATTTGGGGAATATAAATAATACTGAAAGTGAATAGAAGGGAAAGGAGAAGAAATGGGTAGGAAATATCAGAAAGGGAGGCAGAACATGAAGACTCCTAACTCTGGGAAATGAACTAGGGGTGGTGGAAGGGGAGGATGGCGGGGGGTGGGGGTGAATGGGTGACGGGCACTGAGGGGGGCACTTGACGGGATGAGCACTGGGTTTTATTCTGTATGTTGGCAAATTGAACACCAATAAAAAATAAATTTATTATTTAAAAAAAGAAAAAAAAGAAAAAAATAAAAAAAGGAAAAAAAAGAAAAAAGATCATAGAAAAAGTAAATGAACTAGAGACTTAAAAAAAAAAAAACCACCAAAACAAAACAACAAGAACAACAACAAAAAAAAAGTAGAAACAAGCAAACAAACAAAATCGATATGTACAATAGACAAGATCAATAAAACCAAGACCTGGTTCTTTGAAAGGATAAACAAAGCCTATAAACTAGCCATAATCCTCAAAAAGAAAGAGGGCACAAATACAACCAGAAATGTAGAGGAAGGGCAGGCCAAGCGGCTCAGTGGTTTTCCACCTGCCTTTGGCTCAGGGCATGATCCTAGAGACCCAGGATCGAGTCCCACATCGGGCTCCCTGCGTGGAGCCTGCTTCACCCTCTGCTTGTGTCTCTCATGAATAAATAAATAAAATCTTGGGATCCCTGGGTGGCGCAGCGGTTTGGCGCCTGCCTTTGGCCCGGGGCGCGATCCTGGAGACCCGGGATCGAATCCCACGTCAGGCTCCTGGTGCATGGAGCCTGCTTCTCCATCTGCCTGTGTCTCTGCCTCTCTCTCTCTCTCTCTCTCTGTGACTATCATAAATTAAAAAAAAAGATTGAAGAAAATAAAAAAGAAATGTAGAGGATGTTACACGTGACACCACAAAATACAAAAACACTATAAGAGATGGCCAGAAACAATTATACATAACCATACTGGAAGACCTAGAAAAAAAAGGATAAATTCCTAAAAATGCACAATCTTCCAACACTGAATCATGAAGATACAGAAGACCTTAGTAGGTCAATTATAGGGATGCCTGGGTGGCTCAGTCAATTAAACATCTGCCTTCAGCTCAGGTCAGGATTCCAGGGTACTGGGTATGAAACCAATATCCAGCTCCCTCCTCAGCAGGGAGCCTGCTTTTTCTCTCCCTCTTTCTCCCTCTGTTTGTGTGGTCTCTCTCTCTCTCTCTCTCTCTCTCTCTCTCAAATAAATAAAATCTTCAAAATTATTTGTTTTAAATAAGATCTTAGTGGTCAATGATGAATAATGAAAATGAATTAGGAATAAAAACTCCCCAAAACAAGGACTGGACAGCTTCACTGATGGTTATACCAAATAGTTAAAGCCCTATAACTCTCAAATTATTCCTCTCCCCCTAAAAAGAACTGAAGAGAAAGGAAGGCTTCCAAATTCATTTTAAGTGGCTAGCACTGCCCTGATATCAAATCCAAAGACATCACACAAAAAGAAAATCACATGCCAGAGTCTCTGATGAACACAGATATGAAAACCCTCAACAAAATATTAGCAAACCTAATTCAACACACGTTAAAAGGAGAATGCATTATAATCAAATGGGATTTATTTCAGGGATGGAAGAATGGTTCGACACTCACAAATCAACATGATGTACCCACATCAACAAAATGAAGAATAAACATCATATGATTTTTCTCAACAGGTGTAGAAAAAGCATATCATAAAATTCAACTTCCATTTATGATAAAAAAAGTCTCAACAAAGTGTGTATAAAAGAAATATATCTCAACGTAATAAAGGCCATATATGTCAAACCCACAGTTAACATTATACTCAGTGGTGAAAACTGAAGGTTTTCCTCAAAGATCAGAAACAAGACAAGGATGCCCAACCTTGTCACTTTCATTCAATATGGTATTAAAAGTCCTAGCCATAGCAATTAGATAATTAAAAAAACGCAGAAAAATTGAAAATGAAGAAGTAAAACTGTCGTTATTTGCAGATGGCATTACACTATATATAGAAAGCCCTAAGGACTCCAAAAAATTATTAGAGCTAATAAGTGAATTTCATAAAGTTATAGGATACAAAATTAGCATACGGAGAAATTCATTGTGTTTCTTCCCTACACTAGTAACTATGAGAAAAAGAAATTAATGATGCAATCTCATTTACAACTGCATCAAAATAAAAAAAAAAAGCTTAGGGATAAATTTAATCAAGGAGGTGAAAAACTTGTATCCTTAAAACTATAAAATACTGAAAAAAGAAACTGAGGACAACACAAATAAATGGAAAGATATACTGTGCTATGGATTGGAAGGATTGGAAGAATTAATATTGTTACAATGTCTATGCTACTCAAAGGAATCTACAGTCAATACAATTCCCATCAATATACTGGTGACACTCTGCACATAACTAGAACAAAGAATCCTTAAAATTTGTATGAAACCATGAAAGACTCAAAATAGCCAAAATAATCTTGACACAGAACAAAGCTGGAGGCATAATGGTCCCTAATTTCAAACTATAGTAATCAAAACAGTATGGTACTGACACAAAAACCCTTAGGTCAATGAAATAGAGACCCTGGAAATAAATCCACATATTTATGGTCAATTAATCTATGACAAAGGAGGCAAGAACACACAATGGAGAAGACATTCTCTTCAGGAAATAATTTTGGGAAAATTGGACAGCCACATGTAGAAGAATGAAATTTAACCACTATCTTACTACCATATACAAAAAATAAATTCAAAATGGACTAAAGACCTGAATGTAGGACCTGAAACCATAAAACTCCTAGAAGAAAATGCAGGCGATAAACTTTTGACATTCATCTTAGCAATATTTTTTTGGACCAGCCTCCTCAGGGAAGGAGAACGAAGGTTAACACAAACAAATGAAATTACATCAAAGTAAAAATCTTTTGCACAGTGAAGGAAACCATCAACAAAACAAAAAGGCAACCTACCAAATGGGGGGAGATATTTGCACATCATATATTCAATAAGGAGTTAGCATCCAAAATACAGAAAGAATTTATACAACTGAATATTTAAAAAGCAATCTGATTTAAAAACGAGTAGAGAACTTCAATAGACATCTTCCCAAAGAAGACAAACATAGCTAACAGGCATATGGAAAGGTGCTCAACGTCACTCAACATCAGGGAAAAATGCAAATCACTCCAGCCAGATTAACTTTCAAAAATACAAAAACAGCAAGTGTTGGAGTCTGTGGAGAAAAGGGAATTCCAACGCACTGTTGGGAGGAATGTATATTGGTGCAGCCACTATGGAAAACATTTTAGAGGTTCTTCAAAAAATTAAATTTAGAATTATCATATGATCCAGCAATTTCACTTATTTATCCAAAGAAAATGAACACACCAATTTGAAGAAATATATGCACCCTAGGTTTACTGCAACATTATTTACAACAGCCAAGATGTGGAAGCAGCCTAATGGTCCAGTGATAGATGAATGAAGAAAGAAGATGTGGTAGGTATATCCAACAGAATATTACTCAACCATAAAAATGAATGACATCTTTCCATTTGCAACAACATGGATGGACTTAGATCAGTGCTATTACACTAAGTGAAATATGTCAGACAGAAGAAGAGAAAAACTTTATGATTTCTCTTATATGTGAACTCTAAAAACACAACACAAAACAAGCAGACTCATAGGTACAAGAAACAAACTATAGGCTACCAGAGGGGATACGAGTTGATGGAGGAAACAGGTAAATGTGGTGAAGTGGATTAAATGGCACAAACTTCCAGTTATAAAAGAAATAAGTCATGGGGATGTAATGTACTACATAGGGAATATAGTCAATAGTATTGTATTAACTTCACATAGTGGGAGATGACAAGCAGATTTATCATGGGGATCATTTTGTAACATGTAAAAATATCAAATCACTATGATATATACCTTAATATTATCTTGTATATCATTTATACTTCAGTAAAAATTAAATACATGGATAAAATAGAGTATTCCCCCAAAAAAGGACAAAAGGTAAAGATAACACATCAGAAACAACTGACAACTATAAAAATAAGTGTAAGCAATATTGTGTTGAATAACAGTTACTTTGCAGTATCAGATATAAACTGAAGAGTTAAATTAATGCTTACTTTATTAGTTTTCCTTAATATTATATCTTTAGTTACTGATAATTGGTAAATTCAAGGTCTTTTGATTGCATCTTATGCTTCCCTATGTTTCTGTTTTCTCATTTGAAATACCCTCTCTTCTTTGCTCTATTTATCCAAATCCTTAACTCTCAAAATCCAGTTCAATTTTTTCTTATTTCCTCCCAACACTCTCAGTACATAAACATGTGATAGCTTTTGAATTCCTAGATAATTTTTGAATTCCTAGAATATTAAATGCTTTTTGTAGGTAACTGGCATGTAATTATGCACTGCTTGTCCTTTCACTCGTGCAATTAAAGTAACTACTATATGCTAGGCACTCTGCTACAGCTAGAAATAGGACAGTAAACAAGGCAGATGCAGTCTCTGCTCATCATTAAAGCTTCCTAGTCATTGGAAAACAGAGCTTTATGCACAGAGTCATCCAGCAGGGTAGTAGGACCATGAAAAAAGCCCCAGGGGTATGGGATACAAAGCCACTCAGGGAGGGTGCAGGCTTGGAAAGGTTCCATTCCAAGAATACAGTACAGGAAGTCATAAGTCACTTCTCAGAAAGAGGATAATTTCAGAAAGAGGACAATTAAATACTGAAGAACACCCAAGGACTAATGGGAGAGCATTGGCCGCTTCTGGTAGAAAGACTGACTGGCATACAGCTGCCTTTTGCAAACAGTTAATTCCACTTCAAACTCACAAGCTTCATGTCAGCTAGGAGTATATTTAGTAGAAGCTCAGCAAAGATTTGTTTGAGTGCATGAATTAGAAGTAAGGCCTGGACAGAGTAGGGACTGAGACAGAACTCAGTATTTGCAAAGGAAAGTTGTAGTCCAATAAAGAAATGGTTAGTTAGCAATAGACTGTATAAATTAGTGCACAGTATACCCTAAAGTGCCCAGATTTTTTTTTTAATTTATGTGTCACATAATGCTATCCACAGAAGCGGAATCCCAGCAGAACTCGCCGAGGGCCTTTGTTGAAACAACTCACACATTAATGGAAAATATTCCTGGCCTCTTTAGAAGATGTAAAGAGATGAACTCATCTGGAAAATGTGAATTTGGGCCTAAATATTTCTTCATTGTTAAAGAATAGGTTTTAAACATTTGTTTTAGCTGAAATTCACCAAAGAGTACAAATAGGAGCATGTGATATATTCATCTCTTATAGAGCAAAGATTGCTAACTGTGATCTATAATTAGTAAACACAGATCGCCAATCTTGTAGCAGCCTCTGAGTCAGAGATGTGATTTCGGTTAGAATAATCAACCCACAGATAAGCAATTCCAACTTATATTGATAGAAGCCTATGTTACAGGCTGCATAGAAAATTAACAGAGCAGGCATTAAAAATTAACTGACGAGGGATCCCTGGGTGGTGCAGCGGTTTAGCGCCTGCCTTTGGCCCAGGGCGCGATCCTGGAGACCCGGGATCGAATCCCACATCGGGCTCCCGGTGCATGGAGCCTGCTTCTCCCTCTGCCTGTGTCTCTGCCTCTCTCTCTCTCACTGTGTGCCTATCATAAATAAATAAAAATTAAAAAAAAATTAACTGATGAGAACCTGTGAATTCCAAAAGATTTACCACCATGTGCTGAGGACTATTGTGATTTTTCAGGCAATGTCCTTTTAAAAAAAGAAAGAAAGAAAGAAAGAAAGAAAGAAAGAAAGAAAGAAAGAAAGAAAGAAAGAAAGAAAGAAAGAAAGAAAGAAATGTAGTGAGAGAACAAAGGACTGTTTTCCCATGAGAAATTTGTTTGAAACAGTTAAAAAGCGAACATTAGCAGGAAACAAACAAGTGAAATTAACTGGCACATGGGATTCCTACAGGAGGCAACTCTGTACACAATTGCAACCTATGACTTTTCTGTAAACAAATGAACAGTAAACCTGTGAAGCAACTAGCTAATGACATCTTAAACTAGGTAGATTCCAACAGTTTCTCTTCTCTGCCTTCTCCCCTATTTTATAGTACTAGCTACTTCTGACTTTTGAAAAAAACAACTCATAATCTGGGTGAAAAATCTCAATATATTAATCCCCCAGCAGCAAGCCCGTAAATGGCTGCTTGTACCTGGCTGTGAACCTGATACCTAGCCTGCTGAACCAGTTCTTTGCTGTGGTGTCACCTACGTCTATGTACAATTCACCTGTTCTGAACTTGGTTCAGATAGAATGCTATCTTCAGTGTCTTTGTGCTTCAGTTACTGGAAACTGAAGACACACTGATTTTTCTTAACAAATAAATGTAAATGCTGAACACAATGAAAACTTTTCAAGGCTTCTTATATATGAGGTACTGGTTTTCAAGAGAGTGTAACATGGATGAGGGAAATACATCTTTATTTTTGGTAACCTCAACTAAAATTTGGTGTTTTCTTTAATCATGAATGCAAGCAATACATCATGGTAATAGTAGTACCTGTGACTCTCTCACCAATGATAAAAAAAAGCTTTAATATCACTTTGTAGAACTGAAAATATCTCAAGAATGTCACTTATGCTTATCAGTCATTTGTGTTTATTCCATTCTCCTTCAGACCTTGTCACTTAATATACATTTACTAATTTACTAAGTCAAAATTTGGGATTTAAAAATATTTTAATAATTGGTATTGTTTCCTTTGTAATTCTAGTATTTTGTTTCATATATTTAAAACAGTATTATTGGGGGTGAATGGGTGACGGGCACTGAGGGGGGCACTTGACGGGATGAGCACTGGGTGTTATTCTGTATGTTGGCAAATTGAACACCAATAAAAAATAAATTTATTATTAAAAAAATAAAACAGTATTATTAAGAAGTTCATCAGACTGCCAAAGAGATTTGTGACACACAGAGATACATAACACACATGATTAAGAACCACTGGTTGCTGTGAGCCTGGGTGGCTCAGTTGGTTAAGTGTCCAACTCTTGGTTTCTGCTCAGGTCATGATCTCAGGGTCTTGGGATCAAGCCCTACATGTGACTCTATGCTCGGCATGGAGACTCCTGAAGATCCTCTCCCTCTCCCCGTCCCCCCACATGTGTGCACTCTGTCTCTAAAAATAAAAATAAAAAAATCTTTTTTAAAAAGAGAACTGGTGACTGTGAAGAATTCTGCTTTTAATTTACAATGTCTCTATCTTCAGAGGGAAAAATTGTTATTGACCAAGTTTAAAAAGCCAAGAGAGAGGAAGACCCTGAACAAAAAATAATATAATTAAGAGATTTTATCTAGCTAGCTTTGCTCTTACAAAAATCAAATTACATGGTTTCTAATTCATTCTTTCCTCACTAACTTTAAAATGCTATTAAATATGATTTTGAAATTTTTGAATTATGGTAGATGTGAGGCAGAATGGTTTAGATAAACATAATTACTGTTACCAGCTGTTGACAAGCTAAGTTAGAAAACAAACGAAACTATAATAATTGCTTAACACAAAGTAATCACTTCCCCTTTCTAACATATGTGGATCAGAGCCCCTAGAAAGCACTGATCATCACTAATATTACTGTTTCCTGGATACGAGAACATTTTAAGTTCTAATAGCAGAAGTTGAATGCAATGGTTTAGAGGATGGATTTCGGAGTTAGAATTGGTTTTTAATGCTGATTATACTATTACAATTTATATAACCTGGGTCTCAATTCTGTGGCCTGAAAAATTAGGATAAAATATCGATATCTTGTAAATTTATTCTGAAGATTAAGAGACTTAACAAGTGCAAAAGAATTAGCACATCATATGGGAAAAAAGGAACCAGTTTGTAACTGGAAATCGATCACAAGAGTAGCAACAGTTGTGGGACAAGAAATGAAAGGAAAATAGCAAAAATGGTATGAAAGTTATATTCTTTAGAATTGGCCATATCATTCTGTTAAAAGAGAAACTAAATCAATTAAAATTAAATTCAATTAAAATTGTTAGCATCTTAACAGAAATTCTCTCTTCATGACACAAGGGACTCCAGAGGCACCGGCTTCTCAGAAGCCATAGTGGGTAGCATTCAAGACATCTGAAAGAGGTAAATCATGGCGGGGGCGGGGGGGTAGAAAGAACTTCAGAAAAATCTCAGTCAAAACTATGCCTTGAACAAATATTGCCACACTCCCCAAGATGATAAAAAGGAACATTGATTTTATATAAATCAGGGCACTGTGAGCCTGTGACAACTAATTTAATAAAACACAAGTTGCTACTTGTGTGCTATAGCTTAAAATGCCAAAATCAAACTGTTTTCTCTCTCAATCTGGTCCAGGTCAATAATATAATATAGACAAAATTATGTAAATTGAATTGCTAACATGCTGAAGCAATTCTGGAAAAGCAAGTGAAGTTCTGGCACTAAAGATTTAGTTTAATCAATTTACAATCTAAAATCTACAAGACAGTCTTTGAAAAAAAATCAACTTTCTATATCCTGATTCTATCTATCTTCTCTATCCATGTTTTCTATATTCCTTTCTCTGAAATAATGAATAAAATGCCAAGATGACTAAAATAGTATCAGACGTTTGGTAGTCTGGACAGATCAAAATACGCCTAAATCCGAAAATGTTTCTGACACACTCCAATAGTTAGACACCTGTAGTGTTAGCAATTAGTTGTAAATCTTCTCAGAGTAGGACTGTGGTGAGCATATGTGTCAGGGGTGGCATAGTCGTGAGTTAGGAAGGATGGAGAATGTTTGCTTTGTCGATTAACCCTTACACAAAACTGAGGCTCACTGTTCACTAGCTTCAGGGTAAAAGCAGACCCAGAACAACCAGTCTTCTAAGTAGGCAAAGGGATCTGGCCTTTCGTTTGTTGATTTGACATTTTTCACAGCCTATTGAACAAAATCTGTATTTCCATACTTAATATGATCTTCAGATAGAATTTCCAGATAGATAAATATCAGAGCTCTAAATTAGAAGTCAGAAAAAACTGGATTCATATTCTTGTTCTTAAAACACCATGTGAGCCGGGGCAAGAAATATAACCTCATAATCTTAGCCCCTTTATCTCTCAATGAATAGTTTAAACAAATTACAGGTGACCCCATCTGCTCTAAAATTCTCTGAACCACTAAGCAAGATAAAACAATGAACTAATTTAGCAATGGTCTTTCAGCATAACTAGGTTGCTATAATCAGGAGGACGCTCCTGAAATACATTATTTTTCTCCACTTCTGGCTTGAATATATTATTTTTTTCTATCATAACAGTGTAACAGCCCTGAATGCCTTCAGTCAAAATTCCCTACAGCACACAGTCATCTTGATTAAAATCTCAACAGTTTATTACAGATGGAGTAGTTCCAAAACATAATAATACTCTTCAGGTAGCAGGTGTTCCTGCATTTATTCAAATGGCTGGCTGAAAAGATGCAAAAGTCTTTTGTTTCCTGATGAGGTTAAACAGACTTTTACCTATGAAAACAAACTGTCAAACACAGGTACATTTAAAAACCCCTCTCAAATTATTTTTCGAGCATTAAAATCTACATATAACTCATCCATAATTAACCTGATCAGAAAACAAGTAGCCAGAAAAACAGGTAAAATTAAATATATTTGTAAAAACAAGTTGACTTTTATGTAACACAGCTTTGTTCTACCTCTGAGCACTTGGTTCATTTTTTGTTTTAAATCTTAGATGATCTGAAAAGCAATACATTTACACTTCACAAGAAATTTAATGCTGGATGTAAATGAGTAAAAGGTAAGTAAATATAAGTAAAAGGAGACATGTTATCAAGAATGAGTAAAATTTTTTGAAAAAAAGAATTACTAAATCAGAAAAAGACCTGGCAATGTAATTTAAATTATCAACATCTGATTTTCCTCTATAGAAAGACAGAAACAAAACCGATTGTGTAACATTCTAAGCTTAATTTTTAATCACCTGAGTTAAAGTCCTAGCTCATCCACTTACTTACAACCTTTGACTTAATATTTAGTCCCTCTGAGTTTTCATTGACTCATCATAAATGAAGACATAACCAGTTACCATCGACTAAATCCTACTCGCAATGTGGTTTGGTCCAAGAAATGAGTGACAGATCTATCCTCCTATATGGTAAATTGTCCAATGTTATTTAAAAAATTAGTTATGTTTTAAAAAGTTATTTCTCTTGAAAAAGTCACTTCATTTTATTTTGTGTGTTTCTACATATATAACTAAAGGAAATTCAAAGGAAAGAAAAAAATAATTTCTCAATGAAATACTTTTTTCCATCTTTGCGTAATTCACTCATCACCTTAAGACAAAAAAGATTACATTTGTTCCAGATACATCACTTTAGTGAAAATTAATTCTCATGTGACTGTAGGCAAGCAATATAGAATAAAAATATAATATATAGAATATGGAAAATTGTACAGCTCTTTACTAAATGTTTCCTAAACAAATAGTTTTGCTATCCTGATACTTCCCTAAATTAACTCCTTTAATACAAGAGTAGTTTAGGAGTCACAAATATGCATGCTAGGAACTATTACTCATTTTGTTTTCCTAAAAAAGAAAATTATTCCATGATTTGAGCCAATGAAAATAGATCTCTCTAAAACAGCATCTGTGTTTCATTATAAAAGCAGAACTCATTAGTATCAGTGAAAAACTCTCGGGAATAAAGGTGAGGGTAAAAATGTAAGTTTTGGATGTAAATATACCTAGATTCAAAGTCCCAGCCTGTCAGTGACTAGTTAGGTAGACGTTTCTATGAAGCTCCCTTTACCCATCCTTCAGTAAAATGGAACTTGCATTTTAACTCAGAGGGTTGTGCTAAGAATTAATTACATAAAATAGTATTAAGTATTATGTTCAATAAATGTTAAATATTTGATGTTCAATGAATGCATCCACTACTGTGGTTGTGATGTATAATCAGAACTACCCTTTCCAACAACATTGATATTGAATTATTGCTCAATGGTTGCATAGCTTTTGCATCTGATTGCATGTATGTATCTCAGAATACAAATTTTTCAGATCAGACTTTTTATTGAATTATAATTGACGTGGAATATTATATTAGTCTCGGGTGTATAGCATAACGATTCAATATTTTTGCATATTATGAAATGATCGCCTGGAGAGGTCTGGTTACTACCTGTTAGTATAAAAAATTATTGCAATGTTATTGACTATATTCCATAGACTGTACATTGCATGCCCATAAATTACTTATTTTATAACTGGAAGTTTGTAACTCTTAATCCCCTTTACCTATTCCAACTGTCCCCTGACCCTCTCCCCTCTGGCAACCACTAGTTTGTCGTCTGTATCTTTCTGTTTTGTTTGTTTGCTTTTTTTTTTAGATTCTACACATAAGTGAAAGCATATGGTAGTTGTCTTTTTCTGATTTACTCACTTAACACAATGTCTTTAAAGTGTATCTGTGTTGTTGCAAGTGGTAAGATTTCATTCTTTTTTTTTTTTTACAGTTGAACAATATTCTTTTGTATATCACATCTTCTTTAACATTTATCTCAATGGACACTTAGGGTTACTTCCATGACTTGGCTATAGTAAATAATGCTGCAGGAAACACAGGCATGCATATATATTTTCCAATTAGTGTTTTTGTTTTCTTTGTATAAATACCCATAAGTGGAATTGCTGGATCACACGGTAGTTCTATTTTTGAAAAATTTTTGAGGAAAATTTTATACTGATTTCCACAGTGGCTGAACCAGTTTGCATTCCCACCAACAGTGTAGGAGGGTTCCCACATCCTCACCAACACTTATGTCTTGTGTTTTTGATAATAACCATTCTGATAGGTGTGAGGTGATACCTCATTGAGGTTTGGATAAGGCAGCCTATAGAAGAGTCTTGTTTTCCTTATCCATTTAGCCATCCCATGTCTTTTGATTGAAGGATAGTTCCCTTACACTTAAAGTCACTATTTCTAGGTATGTACTTACTGTCATCTTATTAATTGTTTCCTCACTGTTATTGTTGTCCTTCTCTGTTCCTTTCTTGGTTTGTTACTTCGTGTTTGTTTTCTTTATATTTAGATTGCTTTGTCTTTTACTTTTGTGTTCTTAACTATAAGCTTTCTTCTTTGTGGTTATGGTCTGGTTCACATATAACATGTATATAACTGTCTCCTTTAAGTTGACAGTAAGTTAATTTTGAACGTATCCCAAAGTTTTATATTTGTACTCCTCTCTTCTGCATTTTTATATTGTTGATAACACATTTAACATATTTTTTATTTTATTTATCCCTTAACTCATTGCGGTAGTTTTATTGTACTACCTTTGTCTTTTACCCTTCATATTTGTTTTATAAGTTGTTGATCCACTCACTACCTTGATTACTTGTCCTTCCGGTTAGATTTTTAACTCTCATTTGTTTTCTTAGTTTTCTCTCATTTTTTTCTTTAGTTTTCTTACTAGTAATTAGTACCTTTTCGTTTTAGCTTAGAAAAGCATTCTTTACATTTTTTGTATGGTTGGGTTCAGTGGTGATGAACTCCTTTAGCTTCTGCTTCCTGGAAAACTCTTAATCTCTTCCTCAATTCTGAATGACAGACTTGCCAGGTAGAGAATTCTTGGTTGGGAGTTCTTCCCTTTCAGAACTTTGAATATATTATGCCATGCATGCCCTTCTGACCTATAAATTTCCTGCTGAGAAACCTTCTGATAGAGTTATAATGGCTCCCTTTTATACAGCGTGTTGCTTTTCTCTTGCTTTCAGTATCTTCTCTTTATTATTAATTTTTACTATTTTAATTATAGTGTTCCTTGGTGTGTTTCTCTTTGGATTCATCTTTTCTCTTTTTTAAAAAGATTTATTTATTTATTTATGGGGGGAGAGAGAGAGAGAGAGAGAAAGAGAGCAGGAGGAAGGTGAGAGGGAAAGAATCTTCAAGCAACCCGCCCACTGAGTGCGGAGCCCAACGTGAGGGCTCAATCCTATAACCCACAAGATCACGACTGGAGACAAAACCAAGAGCTGCTCACTCATCCAACTGAGCCACCCAGGCATCACTGGATTCACCTTATTTGAAACTCTCTGGGCTTTCTGGACTTGAATATTTATTCCCTTCCCTGAATTAGGTAAGTTTTCTGCCATTATTTCTTTGAGAATTTTCCTGGCCCTTTCTCTCTCTCTCCTCCCGTGACTCCTATAATGAAAATGTTATTCTGCTTGATACTGTCCCAGTGGTCCCTTAAGGCATTTTGTCTTTTTAAAAACTCTTTTTTGCTTTCATTTTCCTGCTGTGATTGGGTGTTTTCCATGGATTTGCTTCTGTTTTACTGATTCACGTTTCTATTCCATCCGTTCTGCTGTTGAACCCCTACAGTGCGTTTCTCAGTTCAGATTTAACTTCTCTTTGGTATTTTCATCTAGTTCCTAACTCCCTGCAGAAGTTCTTGCTGTGTTCATCCATTCTTCTCCTGAGATCTGTGAGCCTCTTTATGGCCATTACTATGAATTCTTTATTAAGTGTGTTGCTTATCTCAGTTTCATTAAGGTCTTTCTCTGAGGAGTTTCCTTGTTGTTTGGATATATTCCTCTGTCTCCTCATTTTGCCTCTCTCTGTTTCTCTGTGTGTATTGGGTGAAATGGCTACCTTCCTTCATCTTGAGAGAGTAGTCTTATGTAGGAGTTTTTCCATGTGAGCCGGAAGCACAACCTCCCCTGGCCACCAGAACCAGGCACTCTATGGGCATCTGCAGTATGGTTTGAGTAAGTCTGCTGGCTCTGATAGAGCCACAGTTGCTGTGCAGGGAGATCAGGGCTCCCACCACTTGCCCACTCCATGTATGCACCAGATAGGTAGAGTTCAGGGTGCTCATCTGACCTGCTTGTGGCTTGGCTGCTACATGAGGGAGACGGGCTCTGTCACTCACCTGGTCTTGATGCAGCTCCGATAATGCACAGAGTGAATGAAATGTGGGGAGCTTCCCCCAGCCTCATTATGTGGCAGGGAGAGCAGACCATGACCTTCATGTGTTAGCTAGAGGGAGGGCACCAAAGATGGCACACATTTGTTCTATCGTCAGGAAGTTAGGATGAGTGGCAAAAATGGACACACCAGCACTTCCATCCCTGGATAATGTCCTCACAGGTTCCTGACCCTCTGGCAGTCATTTTAAAATTAGTGCATCTCCCTTCTTATGGTTTAGGTGCTTTCAAGTCTATTCCTCTTGTGCTAGATCTCCATGTGAATGCATTTGCAGATGAGCCCTTTTAGAGTGGGATATATGTTCCTTATAGTTCTATGATTCTTTTGGTCCCTCTTGTGGGGTTATTGCATCCGGGACAGGGCCCAGGGAGGCCATGTCTCTTCCTCTCCTATCCTTTGCAAAGTGTCTTTTTTGTCTCTTACTGTGGAAAGACTAGTCATCTAGTTCTCATGGGGGGAGGGGGCTTTCCTTGTTTGTTTACAGAGGAAAATTATTACATGTATAGCTAGAAATTTGTTGTGTCTAAGGAAAGAGTTGCATTTAGGGTATTCCTACACCATCATCTTGAACTACCCTCTCTTCCCAGACTAGATTTTACTTTTGTGCAGGTAACCCATAACAGTCACTCCTTCACAAGGACTGTCCCCAAAAGAGGTGCTTTGGCCTAGCACCACTCCTCTTCTGCAGGCCCTTCTCTGAAGAGCCCAGAAGGACAAAAAGCCTAAAATTTCAAGGTCTTGCTCTCAAGATTTTATGACCTGCCTGTTGAAACAGAATAAGTATAATTGAACATTTAGTGAAAAAGAAGAATTTTTTGGAGCTGTGAAGGACACAGCTTATTATTCTGAGGAGTAATCATGGTGGGCAAAATTGGTCAAGGAAAGTTTTGCAAAAAGCTCAATCTACCAGATTGTGTTGGGTTTGGTATGGAGGCAAAAGAGGGAAACACAGAAGGAGATATTCCTGAGAAGAGACAGAGGAGACTGAGCCAGAGGCAACACCTGCATAAATTGAGACCATTTCAAAAGACAAGAAGTAAAGAAATAAATAAATAGAAGGCAGAATTCTTGCTCCTATCATGTCTGCCATCTGGCTAGGATGCTTTCAAATTAATGAGCAGGTTAAAATCCAGCATGGTTCCACAAAGAGAGAAGCCTAAGAAGTACTTTGTAATGATGATCAAAAATATGTATTATATTAATTACCAAAATAAAACGATTGCTCTAAAATTCCTGAATATAATATACACGATGAAAGATTTCTCTTTTGCAATAAATATCACTAAATGAAGATAATCATGTTTTTTTTTCTTAAAAAAAAGTGTTACTGGGTTTTAAAAAAACATAGCAGAAAGATAGTTTTTTAAAAATACTGTTAAATATCTATAGGAATCAATCGGAGGAATCATAGGAGTTCAACATGACTTGACAGGAAGACTTCTCTCTCACAATAGTTTAATTATACATTTTATTAGTAATATAAAGTTTGTTACTATGATAGAAGAAAGACTAAGGTGAATGTGAGGGAAACAAATACTAAAGCAAAGTCCACAAGGCAGAGCAAAATCTTTCACCTGAGAAATCCTTCCCTGTGTAGCCAGGTGTCACATGCGGCAATGTACTTGCAGAACACTCTTGTGCAAACTTTAAGCATTATATTTAAGCTCCTACATTTATATGCAAGCATAAATCACAGTGGTATTTGCTGCACGTGTTTTATTAGGTAGGCATTTCTGATTATCGAATAACCCTAAAATATACAGTTAACTCGGTTTTTGGATAAAATGCAGACTATTCAGCCATCACCTATTCCGAAAGAGATTTGGTATTCAGTATTCTAGTCAGGCGTTCTCCAACAGTGCTAGGGTACTTCAGCAAAGCTCATGTGTGATAAAACAGCAGTGGCCTCTAGAGCATGTTTTTAAAGCCAGCTCTCTCAGAATTCTAACTAAATTTCTCAAATGAACACACACACACACACACACACACACATGCATGCACACTCATCTCGTTTTTGCTGCTGTTTTAACTTGCCAAAGAGTAAAGGTATATGAATCAGGTCTTATTAATATTAATATATACGTTGTTATTTTGCTCCCTGAACACTGTCACTTTGTTATACTAAATTAAAGCCCTGACAGAAACATGAAATTAATCATCACTAAGAAAATGCATTGTTGTGTCATAGTTAATAAGCAGTTCAATGTAATCACACCTTGATCATTCTCCGGAGCAGTTCGGTCCTTTGCATGGTGTGGTTAGAACCAAAATGTCTAATATTAGTTCCCTTAATGATTGCTCAAACAGAAGTTAAAATGGAAAGTCACTCTCCCTTCAGATGTACAAATAATCTTTTTTTTTTTTTCTGAGAAGGATAGGGAAGGAAACGTCAAAACAGCAAGAAGAAATTTATGAGTCTTAGACTACATGTTACCATAAAAGGAGTCTCTGGGATTCAGTCATAATCACAGGGTATGATGTTGAGCTCAAAGCTAGTTCCCATGCCCTGCTTATCAACCCCCACAGAACATGTGAACCACAAGTAGAAGCTCCCATCCCAGATGAAAGGAAGCTTCTTCTGGCCAAGGTAGCAGAACTGTAAAAACTCCCTTTGGCCATGGACGGCCTGTAGGGCACTTTGATAAGCCCAGAGGAATCACAGGCAAAGATCCTACCTTAATGAGGACTGAATGGACCCCGTGGCTTTTGCAGATAGGAAATACCAGAAGCTTAGGGTGCAGGCAGTGCTGGATTCTTGCCACACAGCACTCTTGAGGTGTGCTTCTTCACCCCGAAGACCCAATGGAGTAGCCTCCAGATACAAGAAGTGTCCTAGGAACAAGGACGGCATTCAGACAGGGCACGAACAAGAATGAGGGGATCATTTTAGCTCCTCCATCTTACTTAGGGTTTTTAAGTATATTTCATAGGCTATGAGCTGCCAAAGGCATTTCCATTTGAAACAGAAAGAAAACCCAATAGCCTTGCTTCTAGCTCACTGACAGAACAATTTCCAACTGTCTATGCTTTGAGCAAAGTACTTCACAGAATGCAGATTAACCGATGTGACAGGATATTTATGCCACTGAATCAACAAAATAGTTATAGAAATCATTTCATGGACCCCCTAAACTACCCACTTGTAAAACAATGCAAAGATACTATCTACAAAATATATATAAAGGAATTATGGTGTATTTTCACAAATTCAGTCACCTACGGAATGCACAAGTAAAATGCTGAGAATCTTATTATGTACCATGAAGGATATTGAGTTTTGGGATGCCTGGGTGGCTCAGGGGTTGAGTGTCTGCCTTTGGCTTATGGGGATGGAGTCCCGTATTGGGCTACCTGCAGGGAGCCTGCTTCTCCCTCTGCTTCTGCCTCTGTCTCTCTCTTGCTCTGTGTCTCTCATGAATAAATAAATACATCTTAAAAAAAGATATTGAGTTTTACATTTGTGTATCCAAATACTTTTATGTACGTAGAGCTGAGTGTTTGCACGGGGCTCAGACCTTTCTTTCTCTGGTGTGGTTAGTTTGGGCTCCTGGAGGGCTCTGTTTCATCATAAGCCCATGGAGTTTCCACACTTAGACACCATCTTTCCTATTCTATAGCTTCCAGGAATTCGAGGTCCCTTCTTTACTGACATCCCTTGACCATTGAGTCTGAGACTTGACCTCATTTACTCATGGCAAAACTGAGGCATTCCCAACACTTCTGACATGTGTGACCTTACAGTCACATCGGCACAGCACCTCTGCAGCTTCCCAACTACCTTCCTTCACACATATCATCCCATTTCTCTAATCCTTGTTTGGGACACAGGGAAAACTTGATTCTTTCCATTTGCAGATGAGAAATTTGAGAATCTGAAAAACTATATGACATAGGAATGATCACATGAGTGATAGAATTTTGGGTTATTAATTATAAATTATGCCATTTAGGAAAAGTGCCCGATGGCAGCATAAATTATCATCTATCTACAATTATTAGAATGATATTAAAATTTGGTAACTCCCCCGTTATGTGTCGAATTGCATCCCCGCATCCCCCACTCCCCCAAAGATGATGGAGTCCCAATTCCATTCCCCTGTGAACGTGATCTTATTTCAAAATAGGCCCTTTATGGATGACCAAATTAGAATGAAGTCATCAGGGCAGGCCTCAATCCATACTAAGAATGTGTCGTAATGAAAAGGACAAATTCAGACACAGAGACAGACGTGCACAGAGGGAAGACAATGTAAAGACACATGAGAATGCCACCTACAAGCCAAGTAACGTGTGAGTCTACAGCAGCTAAGAGAGAAGCAAAGAATTGGTGATTTCCCCTCACAGCCCTCAAAAGGAACCAGTTGTGCTGACACCTTAATCGCACACTTCTAGCTTCCAGCTGTGCAACAATGCCTGTGGCTTACATCTCTGGTACTTTGTGATGGCAGCCCCAGGAGACAAATACGCTCACCAAATGTTTGCCTCGCTTGCCATGGTACCAGAGTAATCTCTCTAGAGATGCTGTAAAAGACTCATAACCTACCTTTTTTTGTTTCCAAGTGTGTGGTCTTTGGGAGGTCTTAGGGTTTGATGAGAGCCAACTCCCAAAGCCCAATCAAAGTTTTCAACCAAGGAGTTTTGCCAGCCACACCAGCCTCTCTCAAAAGTACAGGAGGTACCACATTCATTTTCATCAGTCTCATCTCCACAGTCATCTACAAAATTACAGCTTTGCTCTGGTTTATAACATTTGCCGTTCTGACATTCTCGAAAGCCAGGGGGACAGATACCTAGAAGACAGAAAACAATTGAAGATGAGGAAATACTACTAACACACCTGAAGCTACATGACATCCTTACTTAGCTTAAAAGCTAGTAAGAGTAGATTCACTTTAACACATAAAGAAACATGGTGTTCTTAGGAATGTGAGTTATCTGACTCCTATCCTTCTCTCCTGGTCCCCTCCAGGGTTTTGCCCAATAGATCACTCACGAGGATTACTCAAAATGAAAAAAAAATCAAGTATCATTTTACTGATCTAGGAAAGTATCCCAAGTCTCCTCACATACAGCATTTCCTGTAAGTTCAAGGATATAAATTAGATCTGAAAGCCAAAGTGAGGCTTTCAATTTTTTATCCTGAAACAAAATCTTTAGGGTACTCAGAGCTTATGTATTATGTTGTATTTGGAAGTCTATTCCATTACCACCCACACATTTCAAGATTTATCAGAAACCAAATAGATACATGGTACTTCTTCAAAAGCAGGGGTATGAATATATAAGTAATATTCAACTTTCTAACAGATTTTTTCCTTCAAAATGCGCATATATCTGTCAATCATTTAGAATTTTAGAACCGGGATCCCTGGGTGGCGCAGCGGTTTGGCGCCTGCCTTTGGCCCAGGGCGCGATCCTGGAGACCCCGGATCGAATCCCACGTCGGGCTCCCTGGTGCATGGAGCCTGCTTCTCCCTCTGCCTGTGTCTCTGCCTCTCTCTCTCTCTGTGACTATCGTAAATAAAAAAAAAAAAGAATTTTAGAACCAATTTGCCTACATAGCAATGTCAACAATAAATATTTTTTCCTACAAAGCTTAAAATAAAGGGCAATGTTTTTGAAGACCTGAGTTTGAATCCTGGTATTGATACTTCTCAGCTATGAGACTTGGCTTAATTAGCTAAGCTCATTGAAGAGACTACTGTTGATATTCTCAGCATCTAGAACAGTGCCTGGCCATTAGTAGGTGACTAAAAAATATGAGTCAAATAAACGGAGAAGTGAAATACAGTGCTCTGGATATGACAAAGCAGTTCCATATTCACATTTAGGGTATAATTGTTATCCTGCTCTAATATTACAATAGGGCATAGCACCAGGGTAACAATATTTCAGTAGAAAAAGTCATTTGAAGATCCATCTTGGAATATCCACTTCCCAGGCTCTGTGACACTATGGTATCTGAGACTTTCTTCCTTCCTGTCTTTCCTATCTGGTAGGTAGAGGAACCAATAATGCCTCCCTATTTTACTTCTACTTGAGCTTCTATGGCCTGGGGTTGTCTGGTGGCTGAGGATTGGTGTGGATTAGAGCTGAGAAGTAAGTTGGGAAGGTGTTCTGGAAGCTAAAATCTCCTGCTGATTAAAATCTTCAAAGATTTTACAAAGAAGCTTTCATGTCCTCCGTCAGTCCCACATTTTAGAAAATAGAAGGCTAAGAGGGAAGAAGTGGGAGGAGATGGATGTGATGTCACGTAGAAACCACTGGGGGAGAAGACTAGTGTTCTGGAAACTTCTAGCCATTTTGTGTGTTAAGCTGTTTCTGGACTGCTTGTTCAAAATTGCCTAATTAAATGCCCTTTACACTTGCAAAGCTTTTGAAAATAAGTTTCAACCATGCATTCTGCCTCTAACAAAACTTTCTTGTCTGGGTTAATTGCTAACATTTTCTTTTCTTGCAGCGTGGGATTAAACTATTTTTATTTAGCTGCCCAGTTCAGTTTTAGCAGATTGGGGGTAAGGCAAAAGACCTTTAATGTTTCAATCACAGAGCTTGACTCAGAATCAGAACATTAAAGCATTCCTGAGCTACCTAGAAATGGAGATCATTTACATTAACCTCCATTCATAGATGAAAGATAAATGAGGATTATAGATGTTAAATGACTTGATGATTTTTTGATAGCAGAGGTACAATTTGCACCCAGGTCTATTATCTTCTGAACTATTTTTTAAATCTATTGACTTGAAAAGAAGAGCAGTGATCCAGGTCAACTATCACAAGACGAGACCACCAAGGAAGAGAAATGGTGGTGTTGACCACCAGATGAATTATTTCTCATGGGACTGTTGAAAACCTGTGAAATTACTAGATCATTTAATTTTACACAAGTAGGCATTTGTATTGATTCCGTCAATTCCAGTTTATTTGGGGAGTAAAAACAAAACTGGTTCTTGAGATACTTTTCTCCAAAGAGACTGAATCAAGCTTATATTTAATCCTTTTAAAGCAAATAAGAAAATAATTTGAACATGTTTCTAAATGGAATCACATTACAAATCCCAATATATTACAGAATCAATACAGCTCATATTTTGGAATAATCATAATTTTTAAGTTCTAAAACATAATAGCTACATAATTTAAAAAGACAATAATTTAAATATTACATAATATTAATTTTGAACAGAAAACCCTTCACATTAATAAAGACAATTTTACTGCTATCATGTATCCTACCCATAAAACACCTTTTTGCTAAATATCAAGCAATAATCAAAATTATCGACTAATGTTATTTACCTATTTCCAAATTATTTTCCATGTCTGTTGTTTTGTCCAAAGAAATCAGCTACTAAGGGAGGATGTATATCTTTAAGTGATTCTGGGATTAAAGCTTCTATGAAATTATGTAACTTTGATTTTTAGTAAAAATATTTTATTTACATTAGGCAGAGACCTTCTTAGTGGGCAGGGTTTTTTTTTTTTTTGTAAAAAAGAACAAATTATGAAAGTAAAAAATCTCCAATGCAAATAAATCTTAGAGACTGAATCTGAAGCTTAACATGCTGAAATGCAAACTCTGATTCTTCCCCTCCAAATTTTTTTCAAGTTAACAGCTTTCTTCAACTGTGTCTATGGCAACTCTACAACACCAGTTACTCAGAGGCAAAACAAATCTTGTAAGGAGCTCTGTGTAATAGAGTCTGACTCTACTTCTTGATGTTAGACTTGATTGCTGACAGCTCTTCCTTTGTGTTCCACATCTGGAAACCTAATAAGATAGTCCAGGTGCTTCCCTTATTGGCAGGAGGTTCACACCAAGTATGCCCTTATCAATGCACAGAAATTCTCACCCCAGACCCATCTTCCAAATACCATAAAACTCTAAGTCAGTTTCTTTTCCTTGGTCTCTTAAAAAGGATTGAAAGTGTCTATTACTCACATAATGAGGCTTTCTGTGACATAAGGGTAGCTCCAAGGCATGTCTGAAAGTAGTTTTTTTTTTCTATTTGAGTGAAAGCGCACAAGCAGGAGAGTGGCAGAGAGAGGGGGAGAAGCAGACTCTCCTTCTGAGCAGGGAGCCAAACATGGGGCTTGATCCCAGGACCCTAGGATCATAACCTGAACTGAAGGCAGATGTTTAACTGACTGAGCCGTCCAGGTGCCACTGGTATTGTCAGTCTTAACATCCAAACCAAATTTTGAATAGAGGCCCACGTTCTAACTAAGTATTGGCCCCAGTAGTGTGTGTGTACAACTTTTTATCTCATAACTCATATACAATTTTTCACCATTACTATTTTGGTCTAAGTGACTATCATTTTGTGTGACTTTATTACAATGCTTTCCTTTCTGATCTCCTTTGACCCTTTATGGTCCATTAAACAAAAGATAGCCATGTGATATTTTAACATAATTAAATGTCACTCCTCTATCCCAACCTCTATTTAAATACTATTTCACTTTAAAATGAGCCAGGTCCCCTTGAGAAAATGGTCTGTTTAGAACTAAAAACAAAAAAATTCAAAATGAGCCTAGATTTGTTTCTATACCAGAAAATAAGAAAGTGCTCAAAAAATTATAGCATTAGGATGAAAGGTTTAAGGAGCCAGCTTTTTTTTTTAAATCAATTTTTTTAAATTTTTATTTATTTATGATAGTCAGAGAGAGAGAGAGAGAGAGGCAGAGACACAGGCAGAGGGAGAAGCAGGCTCCATGCACCGGGAGCCCGACGTGGGATTCGATCCCGGGTCTCCAGGATCGCGCCCTGGGCCAAAGGCAGGCGCCAAACCGCTGCGCCACCCAGGGATCCCAGGAGCCAGCTTTTAGAGAAACTTACTGGTCAAATCAGAGACAATTAGAATATCAAGATTAAGTAATTTGTGCCCAATTTAAACACAGTAAGAAACAGTAAAAAAAAAAAGTATGAAATTATTCTTCAGCAACAAACAACTAGAAACTTGGGCAAAATACATAAAACAAGTGTTTTCAGATATTGAACATAAGGAAACACAGGACTGTGTGAAAAAAGGCACACCCTATGATCACCCCTAGATTTCTGCATGGAGGCACTTATGAACTATAACTCCTAAAGGTCAGCCTACCAGAAAATGGGCTTACACATAGGAGTAGACAGAGTTTGGAACATCTAGAATTTTCAATACTGGGTGGTGGAGGAAAGGGAGCTAGACAGAGAAGAAGATCAAGAGATATGCTTAAGTCTTGGAATCTAGCTTTTATATTTGTAGGTAAAATCCCAAAGGATAGATAGAAAACAAACTTCTAAGACAGCAATAACTAGGAGCTATAAACTGAAAAACTGCCAGAATCCACAGAGGGCCATATATATGTGAATTTCTACCAGCCAGAGTGGAGAGAGAGTGATTGGTGAATACACAGGGTATTCAGTAGGAACTCCAGAAAGGTACACTTTAGTATGGGGCAAAGTAACTCTAGAAGGAAATAGACTCTACTATAATCTTACGAACAAATCTGGCCAACCACCAGTTTAAGTAAATAATGTTTTATTGGGACCTAGCCGTATCCACTTGTTTACACATCATCTATGGTTACTTTCACACTAAAATGGCTGTTAAGTGGTTGCAATCAAGACCAATGAACTATTGGGACTTCATCAAGATAAGAAGCTTTTGCACAGCAAAGGATACAGTCAACAAAACTAAAAGACAACCTACAGAATGGGAGAAGATATTTGCGAATGACTATCAGATAAAGGGCTAGTTTCCAAGATCTATAAAGAACTTACTCAACTCAACAGCAAAGAAACAATCCAATCATGAAATGGGCAAAAGACATGAACAGAAATCTCACAGAGGAAGACTTAGACATGGCCAACATGCACATGAGAAAATGCTCGGCATCACTTGCCATCAGGAAAATACAAATCAAAACCACAATGAGATACCACCTCACGCCAGTGAGAATGGGGAAAATTAACAAGACAGGAAACCACAAATGTTGGAGAGGATGCGGAGGAAAGGGAACACTCTTGCACTGTTGGTGGGAATGTGAACTGGTGCAGCCACTCTGGAAAACTGTGTGGAGGTTCCTCAAAGAGTTAAAAATAGACATGCCCTACGACCCAGCAATTGCACTGCTGGGGATTTACCCCAAAGATACAGATGCAATGAAACGCCAGGACACCTGCACCCCGATGTTTCTAGCAGCAATGTCCACAATAGCCAAACTGTGGAAGGAGCCTCGGTGTCCATCGAAAGATGAATGGATAAAGAAGATGTGGTTTATGTATACAATGGAATATTCCTCAGCCATTAGAAATGACCAATACCCACCATTTGCTTCAACGTGGATGGAACTGGAGGGTATTATGCTGAGTGAAATAAGTCAGTCGGAGAAGGACAAACATTATACTGTCTCATTCATTTGGGGGAATATAAATAATAGTGAAAGGGAATAGAAGGGAAGGGAGAAAAAATGGGTAGGAAATATCAGAAAGGTATATTAAAACTTTTTTAGATAAACCATTTACAAATATCTTCTCCCATTCAATAGATTGCACCTAATATAATAAGATACCAGGGAATAAGCTTAACCAAACAGTTGAAGGACCTGTCCCTCTCAAAACTATAAAACACTGGTGAAAGAAATTGAATACAACACAAATAAAGGGAAAAATATTCTTTGCCCATGGATTGGAAGAACAAATTTTGTTGAAATATCTATACTATCCACAACAATCTACAGATTTAATACAGTCCCTATGAAAATGCCAAGAGCATTTTTCATAGAAATAAAAAAAATTATAAAATATATATGGAACCACAAAAGACTCCAAATGGTCAAAGCAATTTTTAAAACAAAAGCTGAAAGTATCACAATTCTGGACTTCAAGTTCTATTACAAAGGTGTAGGAGTCAAAACCGTATGGTACTGGCACAAAAATAGACGCAATGACCAATGACCAATAGAAAACGCAGAAATAAACCTACAACTATGTGATCAATTAATCTTCAATAAAAGAGGCAAGAGTATCCAGTTGGAAAAAGACAGTCTCTTCAACAAAGGAAACTGGGAAAATTGGTCAGCGACATGTAAACAAATGAAACTGGACCACTTTCTTATACCATACATAAAAATAAACTCAAAATGAATTAAAGACATAAATGTGAAACCTGAAACCATAAAAATCCTAGAAACGAGCACAGGCTTTCTTACGTCTCTGACATAAGCCAAAACATTTTTCTAGATATGTCTTCTGAGACAAGGGAGATAAAAGGAAAAATAAAGTATTGGGACTATACGAAAATAAAAAGGTTTTGCACAGCAAAGGAAACAATCAACAAAACAAAAGGCAACCTACTATTGACCTTTTGACCATACATCGGAAAAAAGATCATCTGCTTCCTGCAGTGCGGTTGACCTTGGGTAACTGTGAAACCACAGAGAACAAAACCAGAGACAAGAGGGGAATACTGTCATATTTACTCTCTGAATGTAAAGTGCACACTACTCAAGTGAATATTTAATGAAGTCAGCCAGAATGGAGACCTTTATAAAACTAAAATGACTTGCAGTTGAAAGCAAACCAGATTAGCTTTAAAAACAGTAGCAAAAAAAGAAAACCTCTTTAACTTTTGGTTTTGCTGTGTTGGAGTGTAGAATTTGAAATAAATGCAAGATAGAACTCAAAAGGCAAGAACAAGGGTATAGTATAAAAATTCCTTTACTAATTTTTTTCGTATATATAAGAACGCTAG